>NW_016907882.1:138890-148212 GCF_001483705.2 Eufriesea mexicana | reverse complement strand
GTGTGTAGATAGCGTCACGTGACCAGTGATTATAGTCACTCGTAGCAGCGAAATGGTTAAGCAATTTTTCTAATTAATTTCTTGCTTTTACTCGTGATGATAGATTTATGGTTACGATATAATTGTCGTGCATCGGTTAAGAGAGTTAAATGGACCGTGAAATAATCACGCAGCTGATAAAGGCGTGTTTTAATGTTGAGCTGGACGGGTTAAAAATGGCGTCGTACATTTGCTCGAAGCGCGAAGCTGCAGTGGCAAGGTGTTATTCGCTATTAAGGTTACGCGAAGTAGTCGCATTTGTTCTTAAAACTTGTTAAGAGGTTGCCAACTGTGTGCGGAAGTTCTCTCGAGAGCCTCTTCCCCGGAAGGTTCTCCGTTTTTACCTTTTGGTACGTCGTGAAATGGTCGAGCGATTGCATCGGTGCTCGAATTTCGTCCCGTTTTCGACAAACGTTTTCAACGAATTTAATTCCGCCTTTACCACGTACATTCGTTAAATTTTATAACAATCTTTGGCGCACGAGTCTCGTTCCGCTGATACTCGCGAACTCGATGAATGGTGCCGCCAGTCCGTGCATATTTCCTTGCGGTTTCAAACAATATGGCTTGTTCATTTTTGCGTAACAAAAGCGAGATGAACACAGTGTCTTTTCTTCTGGTTGTATATCGTACACAAAGCCAGTAACAGGTGAGGCAATACAGTTGCCTGTGCAACTGGCGGAATTCCAGCTGCTTTTTACGTTCAATGCACCTCACTGCCAAAAATGATTACACGGCTAGACGGCGGTCGTGCCAAGAAATTGTTGCCTTTACAGCCACCGCGGCGCCCTTCGATCTTCGATATTCCCTGTGTAAGCAGAAACAATTATCCGGTCATTTATACCAAAAATTAATCTCCTGTAGACCAATCATCCCTTTGAAACATAGACTGAAAACATATTATATATTCTCTCACCCTTTGTCATTTCGAATTTATTCAGTCCCACCTTTCGTTCACCGATCATCGAATTTGTCAAGCTTCGAGATCGCGAGAATCCGATCGAATCTGTGGAATTTTCGAAACCGGTAAAATTCCGAGAGGCTCGAAGAATTAGCGAAATTCTCGAAAAATCGCGAGGCCTGAAATTTCTACCTGCCCGAATTGCACGAACGGCGCGGAAACTCGGCCGACTGGGTGTTTTATGCAAAAACTGTTACATCCGCGCGGTTATCGAACGGTACTTAATATTCAAACCGCGACTCACTCTCTGCGCGACCTCCGCATTTCGAATGGTACGCGTTGCCTTATGTATCGGGGGAAAAACTGATAGCGGAAGGGTGAGGGAGACGCGAAGAGAAAGCGAAGAGAAAGGGATGGAAGGAGATAAAGGGTGAAGAGGAGGGAAAAAGAGAAGGAACAATCGGTTAGGAAATGGGGTTGCCGGTGAACGAGGCGAGGTGGAAGAAGCATGGATACGGGTTCGGTTGATAAGAGGGTGATGCGGGGTTAATCGCCGCGTTCACACTCAGCGGGTATCAAAGCCGCCTCGTTGCGTCACAGCGCGAAGGGACGCGGTTCGCTTTGAAACTATCCGTGCACGGAGGGTGATCTGGAAAAGCCAGGGAGGGTGTCATTAAAGGACGATAGCTCCGGTGAAAGCAACATCGGGTAGTTGCATCACCGACGACACGGAATTATAAGCTGATGGATAGGATTACGTGGCCGGTCTTGTTTAGGCGTTTTGACAAACGCGCCCACGTTGCGGATAGTTATTTAGGACCGTGTATCATGATTTCGAACCCCTTACTGTGGTATAAATTATTTCTTTCTCCGAAACCATTTTCGCTTTTTCTGCGGATATTTGTGTTTCTGTTACCAGTGTATACGTATAGGTACCGTGCGAATTAACAATTTACCGAACACACTACTTTTCGCTTCACGCGACAAGACGATTCATGCGGCAGACACGGATTCGGATTAACGTTTAACGATTAAAATAAGGTCAACCCGAGCAGATAGTCCGCTAAATCGTACGTCGATGCGAAGGCTAGCGACGAACGTATTCGGGTCACACGAGCAGCCATAATTTATAGCACTCGAACGTCGATCAAACGTGGAAAAATCCGGAACCTAATTTTTCTTCGCAGTCTGATGTCAATCTCCTGTCTCCACCACTTTCGTTTTGATCTGGTCAACAATGGAAATTTAACTCGATCTTTTAATTTGGCTTAATTCGTGCATAAAGACGGTTTCATCCGAAGTCTTCTTTAGGAGAAAAGTATCAGACGATCTTCACAAACGTCCTTTTACAAACGCAAACTAGTTGACAGGAGTTTGAGATTATATTAAATGTAATACGAGAATGACTGAGTTTGGGGTGCGATTTTCAATTTGTTTCTGTCTCAGTTCTCGAATTTTCGTATTTTATAAATTTGGATGTTGCTCTGATTGGTTATTGTGGCGTGCAAGCGATGGATGCGGTTTTCTCCTATTGACAGCATGTTGGTTGGAGGGAGGTGGAAGTTTAAATAAATTCGGCAAATTTGTTTATCGGTCTTGGGGAAATTTGATCTCCTCATTAGGGGTAAGCTCGGATGGCATTGAGGAGACGTAGGTATCTACAAGTCGCAGGATGTTAATCGTAATAAACTACTGTCCCTTGGACTTAGGCCTTTGCTCTTTGAGGGTAAATGGAGAAAATAGGTATGTGAAATTTGGGATTTTCGATGGAGATGAAGGATCAAACGAATCTAGGATAATTATCGGTTCGTCTATTGAGGATTTTCAATCTTTTGCTAAGCATTAACTCGAGTGATGTTTTGGGAAGCCTAGGTGTGCACGAGTCATGGGGCACTGGTCGTAAAGAAATAAAGCGCTGTCCCCCAGACTCGGGCTTTCGATTTTTAAGTGCGAATGTAGAAAGGAGGCATATGGAGTACAAGGTTTCTGATGGAGGTGAAGGTTAATATGAATTCTGGATAATTGTCTGTACATCTATTAACACTTTGCTGGCCGCTGTCAAGTACGCGTGACTTCGGTTGAGCGCGGCACAATGCTTCCAGTATGCTCCTGTTTTAACTGTTCCGATCGTCTTTTCTTGACATTATTTAAGTAGATGCTTGTCCTGCTAGTCTCAAATCTTAATGCCTTTTTTAATAATAATCATATCGCATGTACGAAAGATAACGTAAATATGACAGTCAGCGAGTAATAGAACCCAAAGTGTTAAGGATTTTCAGTATTTTACTAAGGCTTACCTCGAGTAGCATTCGAGTAATAAGGTCAAGGTGTCTGCGAGTCGTGGGAAGCTGTCAATAAAGGAATAACCTTATCCCGGGCCTTCGATTCTTGAAAATGAATGAAGGGAATGAATAAAGCCTCGCGCGAAGAGAGATGGTCTGGTCGAACGCGAAGAACCCTTCGATCTTACTTGCCTCGCGTTTCATTAATCATTTCATATGTATCAATACATAATTTCGCTCGCGTATGTCGTTCTCAAGAACCTCTTTCGTTTCGCTGAATATTTTAGCGCGGAGTGCTGAGGCGAATCGACGAATAGCGTCCAAGGCCGTGATTCGAGATATTCTATTTGGTCAGTTAGCCGGTTCGGTAAGAAACTGTAGCCACGAATGGTCATCACAGCCGAAGGATCGATACCCCAAACTGTGTCCACGAGAAACTAATCGGCATAGTTGGAAAGCCGGCGGTTATCCTGGGAATCCTGGAGAATCGGCTGTCCCTCGTGCTGCTGCGGTTACAACTAACGATCCTTCTCTGGCCCCAATGTCATCTCCAGGACGGCTCCATGGTTTAATGTCCCGTATTACTTAGCAGTTTGATTTACAGCCGGTGGTTCACTGGAAAACGTAAAACCTGTATCGCTTGTTGGCTTCTTCCTCTAAACTATCGCTTATGGCCACGTAATAAATCCCGTCCGTTTGTTTTCTCCCGTGAATGGCCCGCAGATTATTCAGAGCGTATGACGAGGCATTGAAAAGTATTTTAGAAACGATATCCACGACGCTATTGAAAAATTTCGTGCGTCGACTCGTTCGATGCTTCGCTCCCGCCGAGTGCAATCAGGCTTACACTCCATTCCGAAGAGAGGTATTATTTTGTGGCAGATTCGTTGATGCACCATTGTACCTAAATCGAGCAACGTTATCGCTTTTTCCTTCCCGCGTGATCGAAATTCCACTTTCTAGGATTTTTTGGTATGCCGCGTTTGCCCCGTGAAGCGCGTCAATAGATCCGATCAACGATCCTCGGCCGCTACGCGTCAACGCGAATAATGGCTCGTCAGGATAGCTAAATTCGTAACTTTTCTGCTGTATAACCCTAGGAAATGCTTTCCAAAGGAATTACCTTTACCTTACGATGCCGTTCGACTCGTTTCGTACGACCAGAATCCACGAAAAACGACGATCGAGTCAGCTTCGTCATTTCAGAAACGAATGTCACGCTATACACAGCCTGGTACTCTTACTTCTTAACTCAGTCCTTTATCCTACGATATAGAGACATGTTCCTATCAAGGATTTATTATTTTCACACATTGTGTACTGCATAGAAATCTCTAAGTCGTACACCAGGGACCGCACGTTTTGAAAAGACAGAGGGTTGACACCTAACAGATGTCAATAACAGATGGCTCGTGAAAAACGAGAAAACTCGTGAGTGGCACGCAATGCGTTCAGTTTCATTCATCGAATTAATTCAAATACGTGTCATTTGTGTTTTATTTCTGGTATATTCTTGTACGAAGAATTTTTCCTAGTTTATTATTTTTAGTAATCCACTGTACACGTTAGGTACCGCTATTCTTTGACGTCTGTTGCACGAAGGCAGTCATGGGTTTGTTCTGGTGGTTGCCTACACTCTGTATACCGAACTTATCGAGATACTGAGCACTTGACGAAAGGAAAAGGAAGGGGTGCGTTTGGTCCAGGGCTTGCCAGTGGACTCAGCAGAAGGCTACCTAGCAGGCTCTACCTTAGACAAGGGTACCTAGGAGACTTTGGCAATTATATATATAGGAAAGGAATGGTTTTCACTGTGGATTTCTGAAAAAGTCCTCGATCTTCTTCAAGTAGGAATCCATCTGTTGGCAAGAGTGAGAATGATGTCGTTGTAAATGTTATGGTGGGTCAGTCACACATACGTCCCGTCTGTTGGGTCTGGTCGTAGGTAATGTACGTAGTCTCTGAGTGAATTATAATTCTTAATCCTCAAGAAGGACGGTAAGGCACGTCTAACCTACATTATTGCCGTTGCAACAACGTCTGTTTCTCTCTATGCTTCTCATCCGCAAAGGGTTAAACAATCCTGGATCGATACCCCTTGACCCAACCCTCGGCGGAACTACCGGATAATCGTTGGAAACGTAACTCTTGCCCAAAATCGCTAAACACCGTGCCATAGCTAACTCTACGATACGAAAATTCTTGTCAGTGCTATCTGGCGACTTTCGACGGACTTTATCCAGCCAGACGCACACAGCACCCATCACGGGACTCCCACCCAACTCTCTAAATCTCCCTGTAACGCGATTTTCGGCCCAGGAAGTGGAAATTTTTTTCTTCCGCCGATTAAACCCGCGAGTCGTCGTTTTGTCACGGGCGCATTAGCCAACGGGTCCAGGTCGACCCTCCATTTTTTCGCGCAACCACTGACCATCGTCGTCGTCGTCGTCGTCGTTGGTTAAATGGCGATGCACTTGCAGCTGCGACATCCAGGCCGCGTCCTAGTTCGCAAAAAGAAAAAAAGGGGAAAAAATAGAGAGAAAGAAGGGAAAAAATCGACGTTACACGAGTCTAGCAAAGTGATACATCGCCGGGCGTGTCGGCCCGCTTTAATCAGCCCGGTCTGGCATATCACGAGAGGCAGGTGCATCCGCGCGCATTTTGCGTATCACAGTGTGCGCGGCTGTTGGCGTAGAAAAACGATAGAAAGCTCGCAGACCTCGTGCAAAGCGCGCGTATTCCTCTAACTACCCTCTCCTTTCAACCGCTCCGTATGACCTTCCTTCCGCCCGTATATTCACAGGCAGGTTCGCTGTTTCTCTGGTCGCTTTCCCGTACAAAGGAAGACGACGCGGCGGAGGGGTTCCGAAGGCTGCCGCTGTATATGGGTCGATTTTAAGGTTCTAACCTACATTTACATCGCACAAACGAACCAACCCCGGCGATCCCTCGAGACAGAGGCGGAGACGCTGGTGCAAGGATGGCGGAGAACCGGCTGCTCGTTGGTAGTGGATATGCGGCAAAGGTAAAGGTCATGCGAGCCGAGTACGCTATCGACTGCTTTTACACGTGCAAGCATTTCCATCGGTCCCATTCTCTCTTTCTCTTCTTTCTCTTCGCCCGATTCTTCTGTTGCTCCATCCCTCCGTGCTTTCTCTACCCCTTTCTCTCGCGCGGCTCCGTGTTTTCTTATTTCGAAACCCTAAACGATGTCAGTTATCTTGGCTGCTGATTGCCGTCTGCAACGGGACGCTTTGTTACACGCTCGCGCGTATGCCTTTCTCCTGGGATTATCTTGCCTTTCGTCCCTTTAACCCTTTCACAGTGTGGCAAACGATAGTCTGAGAAATATTTAAAAGAAATATGGCGGTCAAGTCTGTTCAGTCCGTTCCAGATAGGCTGTGATCATATGACCATGGTCGTAAATTGACATCCGATTATCAGACGAAGATTTTCGAATCTTCGAAATGTTGACATGTTCGTCAATATATTTGTCACTGATAACATCGTTGATTTAACGTTGTAACCAATGTAAACGTATCCATTTAAGCTTTCTTGCACAATGATCGATAGATTGACAGCGTGCGATCGTCGAATAAATAAATTTAGGATTCCTTTCATCCGATGATGGGTTCTATAGCCTGTTCCTCGTTGATTAAAAATGTATGGTCTAGAGATAAAGCTGGGCCGTAAGATTGGTCGAGTCTAAAAGCACAGGTGTTCAGATCTTCGAAACGATAGTTTGACAATATTTAGAGGAACTATGGCGGTCAAGTCTGTTCAGTTCGTTATAGATAAGCCATAATCATATGACCATGGTTGTAAATTGACATCTGATTGTCAGACAATCTTTGAAATGTTGACATGTTCATTATTATGTCTGTCATTGATGACATCGTTGATTTAACGTTCGAGAAAGCACTTAGGCACATAATAAAAAATGTAAAACAACGTGTTTTATATGTATCTTGTTAGTAATTAGTCCGTGTATGGTATTCGTGACTGTCACGGGATAAATTGTCAATGGGTTAAAACCGCCTGGCCCTTTTCGTATTACGTCACTTTGACGTTTCTTCTATTTTCTTCTCGCGTCTTCTTCGTCTCTTGTTCCTTTCCGTTTGGTTTCCTCTGAGTCGGTTTTAATCCAGGAATTAACGCCTCGAAGGGTGCATCGGAAACGCTGCTAGCACCGCGGCTGGCGGTACAAAATGGCGGGAAATGGATCGCGTCGGGATGCGGAGTACATTCGGGACGGTCCCAAGTCCGGTTGTATTCGAAATCTCTGACACGTCAGGTTATTCTATATTCATTGCGGGCGTGCTATAAAAGTGTGGAGAATCGATTTAAACGCTGTTTTGAATGACAATATACTTTTCGATTTATTTCTGCGAGTTATACTGGATAATCGCAAACGTGCTGCGGGTCATTCATTCATTCTATTATTCTTATGTGCGACGAAGAAATATAGCGTTTATCTGAAAAAGAAGCGGCTGGCATTGAAATATTGTTAACATTTTTATCTTCCAGTTTCTTTCTTTGCCGCTCGATTTATACGCGTCATAACTCCATAATAATTCGCCATCTTTTTTATTTTCAAATTTAAATATCGGAGCACGAGGCAGAGAGAAGCATGGGCTTCCGAGTTCCAGGTTCGGATGGCATTCGCGTCGCTAATTCGAGGAAAAAGTTGGCGAAGACGTAATCGACGCTGGGACGAGAAATGGCGGGAAAATAAGCGATCGCGGAGAAAAATAAAGGGTACAAACTGGAGATACCAAAAAATTGAATGTCTTCCATAGAAAATGTTTTGCCCGGTGATGCCATTTCCGCGGGAAACCGAGATAAGAAAGGGACGTTGTTAAGGAGAAACGAGGCTCTTGATTCGTGGCCTCTGCGCCATTCACGGTCGCCAGGGAATGGAATTGTTTCTAGATTCTGCTGTCTACTTTTTCGCGTCGCTCATCGGAATAACCGAGGACAGTTTTGACGCCGGGAACAGCCCCGTGGTCGGGAAATTGTTTTTATCGTCGATCGTTACATTTTCGAGATTGCCTCGGTGACATTTCGCGAGGAATACCACTTTCGCCGATTGCGATCGGTTAATTGCATCCCGTGTGATTTGTCAAACGTGTTTACAACGAGAGCGTGCCCTACGATTCGCTAAAATTCGAAGAAAAACGCGCCAACGTCGAGGAACCGGGCGCGCGAGTAGTAAGGTCCGTTATTGATCAGACGGTCCGCCCCGGAGAGCTCTCGTTTATCTATTCATATTGGAGGCATAAAAAAATGGGAAAAAATGCAGGGAAAATTGTGAGCAGGCAGTGTTGATGGAATGTTTCGTGGCAGAAATTTCTTTCGATCCTGGAATTCATTTGCATGGCGAGTATCGAGTCGCAATTAGCCTTGCTGTTACTACGTGCTATCCCTTACCTACGTCGGCCAGGAGGGCCATACATAAATCAAACAGTTTATCCTTTATAATAGCGGCAATTAGTAGCTTCCTTTGAGATCGAGGAGCGGTATGTAATTAACTCGAGTACTCTCTGTTAGTGGTGGATAAAATTTAATAACAATAAGAACAATTATTTATTTAATTACAAAGATTATCAAACGCAAATATTGGATTGGAATATAATTATTTGATCACTATCACACGTCTTCTCTCTATTAATACTCAATTGCAACTGACATATTCCAAATCACTCTCTTTTTTCTATCTTCTTTCATACATTACATTAGCATACATAATTCACACAACACCTCAATCGTTACATGCATACTCATTTATCATAATAACCTGAGTTCATTAGATATTTCAATCCCATGCATACTTGTTCCACTCATTCAAATACATATATACTTAAAAATTTATGTAACCATTACCACACTCCTTCATATATTTATATTTTCCTTCGTTCACATAATTATATTATCCAAACCGTGATTAACTCCTTCCGATAGGATTACACGGAAACGTTGATTTTTCTTTGACCTTGATTTTGAATTTTACAATTGCGAAGCCAACAATTTTTGATCGGGAGAGCAGGAGGAACGGATTAAAATTTGTAACCAGATTGGTATCGCTCGGCCGAGTGGCGGG
>NW_016907882.1:100002-137050 GCF_001483705.2 Eufriesea mexicana | reverse complement strand
GGAAAGAGTTAAGTCGATAGGGTGCTATAGGGTCGGAAACAAAGGAACCCCTTTTTCCAGCAGCCAAGAAAGGAACCGAACAATTTAATCGGGCGATCTCCGCTTTTGACCTCGCTTAGGGCCCCGGGGCCGGTCATGTTCCTTCGCCGTTCCCGATTTTTCCCCTTCGAACCAAGAAAGAAACGAAATATTCCCTTTTCTCACCCTCTTTCTCTCTCTCTCTTCCCGAGTTCGTCTCGTTTTAATGCTTTTTTGCTCCGAGACGTTCGTGACTGGAAAACCGCGCGACACGCCGGAGAATAGGAGAACGTTGGCTAAAACCTTCGACGTGAAGGAAAATGTCCGCCCATCGGCGCGATCGCGACGTCGTTTCCTTCTGGGATGCCCTCGCCGTGGCGCGCAAGCTGGCAATGCTTTACGAGACATTGAATTTCGCTTCCTCCGACCTGTATTGTGTCATTGAATTTCTTCCCTCCGTGACTCGAATTGCCCGAACGCGAGCGTGTTTCGTAACGATTCTACTTTGACACAGTTTAGCGCTGGCGCGACGGTAGCCGAGGCTCACCGGAAGTGGTCAGGGGGTGGTTGTGAGCGGTAATTCTCCTTTAATTCCTGCGCCTTTTTTCCCTCTAATTACGTATACCTCCCGTATTCGTTAGCGAGTAACATCGAATAGAACGGATACTCATCGTCAGTCGTCATCGGGCTGTGCTCCCATTGGCTTTTCATCACCGTGTCGAACTCGATAGATGGCGGCACTCGTACAAACGAGCGCGAATATTCATCGGAAAATTTCACTCGATACATCCAACGCGTGATCCAGATAAGGAAAATTAATTTATCCGAGGAGTGCGATCTCGTTGACGATAAAAATTGGGGGGAGGGTACCCTCTGGGGAATGGCGACAGAGCGATTCTACGGAAGAACGGACCTAGGATGTGTCTAGGATGACCACTCTCGAAACCGACGTAGTACATTCGTCAGAGAAATTACTGGAGAACGGGGGGAAACCGAGACGTCCGGCGTGCGGGCGATTTTTCAAAGGACACATCCGACGCTTCCTTATACTCGTTCGGCTGTGTCTGTGCGTCGCGTGACCGCCGTTCAAAAGGTCGCCCTGGGTTTCGTATAAAAAGCTTCGTGGCCCGGAAATTTTAGTAAGACCAGGTAACGTGGGAATTGCTCGGTGAAAGAAACGCTCCTTTTCCCTCTCGCTGCTTTTGAGGTCAGCGAATAATTTCGGTTACCTCCCGCACTCGCTTCTACTCTATCTATTTCCCCCTTCTTCGCCGTACCCGGAGCGAGGTGTACGTAATAAGAACCGCCACGTTAAATTATTTAATATGCAAAATGAGAGCGCCTCGGTGAGAGGAACTGGGAAATATTTAAAACTGCGGGCAGGCTGGAATTTAATCGCCGGATAAAGGATCTCTGCCGATAATTTCCAGCATCCAGATCCAATCGTTCGCCGATCCAATTCGATTCGAACGCGTTATTTTTAATTAATCCTCGCGGACGCGTTAAATTTCCGCGCGTCGCGCGAGATAAATCGTTCGAGCACCCTTAATTCCGCGTGAAACTTCGCGAGATTATAAATCGAGTCGCTCGCAGTATAAGTGCAGCTTCTTCCCGACGTGACGCGAGTTCGTTGTCACGAATGATTAATCGTGCACGGCCTAAACTTTCCGCCCACATTTTTCCAACTGTTTCTGTTTAATCCGCATGCATGACATGATTTATATCTTCGTTTAACGGTGACCCAGTTCGCGCCGGTCACATCATTAGCCATTTATTTTGAAGCATTACGCGTTCGTGTTTAATTAAAGCCAGGCTATTTCCTGCAATTTTTCCTTACAAGCTTACTAGCTTTTACGATTTCTCCGCATCTTCCTCCGTGTCTCTATTACCCTTGCACGCTATCGATCCTGTCCTTTCCCTTCGTTTCTCCGGTGTAATTGGTAATTCGTCGCGCAAGCTTCGTCGATTCATACCGATCTTCGTTATCCCGATCGTTCTCTGTCATTGCACGAGCAAATGACAAATGCGACGATTGGTATATCAAAAATAATCGAAATTTACCTTTTTAACGTATCAAAAATCAATCTGCATCGCTGTCATGTGTCAGTCGTTGACATTGTTTGCTAAACAACGCGATAATAATTTTTCTAACATTTTCAAATTCAGTTTCTAAAAATATTTCGAAAATTATACACGCTTTACACGAGGGATAAATAAATTAAGTAGACTCGAGGTTTGCATCGAACGGAGATTAGATAACGTTTTACAAGGAAAATTTACAGTCCAGTTAATCGCAAATTTATGCAAATCGTCGTAATTTTCCTACTCTTGTTCCTTTTATCACGTGCTATCGCTTTTCGCTAACTATACTTGCCCGCGAGAGTTCATAACCTTCCACATCCCTGTTATATTTTCATAGTATAGCGTCGGTCCATCACGGCATCGGCTAATCGATGTCATAGGTGTAGCGCATCGATGCGTCCTCCTAGTCTTCTTCCTCCTGCACGTTAATATGCACGATCGTGCACAGAGATCATGCAAGCATGAGACGCATCGAGCCGTTGCATCCGGCAGGAATCAAAGTAGAATCGATCGCTAATAAAGTGGAACAGGAACCAGGAACAACCTGCTGATATTATCAATTTTTATCAGTTTTATATCAATTTCTATCTCATTTTTTCCCTTATCCGTAGAATTTACAGTTCGAACCTCGAAAACTGGCGAGAGGATTTTACATTATAATCTCTCCGTCCACGACATATTCGGACTTTGGAAAAATCGCGTAATTGGTCACCTAGATGGATAAAATTTGAAACTTAAATTCGAAAAAGCTCGGAAATATACTCCCTACAGATTCCTCTCTATATATTCCACTTTGCCCCTAAGTAAAAATTAAAAAATCGTTGTAATCGTAATATTTTCAAAATTTTCAACGATTTTACACAAAACAGTAGATAATTTCCTATGAAATAAAATGATCGACGGTCTCGCAAAGACACTCGCGTTTTCGTAAATAATTTTGCGACACTTGGGTACTCCGGGGAGGACGAAAAAGGAAATTTCGCGAGAATTTCATTAGGAAAAATTGAAACACTCGAAGAACGATGTTCGGCCGCATCGTGACCATGGTGGGTGATTTCAAAGACTCCGGATACGTGATTCCGGCTGGTCTCTAAATTCGCTGACCGCGAGGAAGCGCGGAACGAGGAGAAACAGGCGGGACAATGCGCAATAAAGAACAGTGGACTCGAAGGGAATCGGCGTAACCGGTGTTGAATTTTTCGGGGATGATCGAAGATGGCGCGGGAAAAACGGGGGAAAACACTGGTGCCTTTGGGGATAAAATAACGTGGGACAGAGGGAGTGCAGCGGTTCGGCGAAAAATTGATAAAAAGGAATAAAGGACGCGGCTATAAAAAGATACACCTGGTGGAAAAACGTAGTAAAAACTTGCCACGCGAAGTGTCCAGGAATAAAAAAGATGGGCGAAAGGGGAAAAAACGAAAGGTTAATGAGAGCGGCATGTAAATTAGGTAAAAAGAGAATGTTAGAAAAAGGGGTGAGTATAGAAATAGGGTTGACTTTGCGAGCAATTTCGAGCGAAGGGAGAAAAGACTCGGTTACCACGTGCCACGCTCGTACAGCAAACGTAGATGTAGCCTAAGATATTTAAAAAGTTAGCGTGTGAGCATGTCCGATCGCTTAATGGACTGATTTATGACCTGACCTCGTGAAACCTGCTGCTCTCGTACCCGTGCTGTAGGAAGAACGGTACGTAATCCGCGCGGTTTGATGCATGAAACGATCCCGGAATTAATTCGAAGCGTACACGTGCATACCTTATTGCTTATCGCGAAACATTCTGCGAATTGTTCTTTTTCTCTTCGAAATCGTGCTTAGCCGGAATGCTTTGATAGTTTAATTAATTGCGATTAATTTACATATGTACGCTGCGAGTTACGGGTACCTAATCGCTTATTCTATTCGTAAAAAATTAGAATTTATTGAAAATTAATTTCTTTGAGAATTTTGGAATAATATTTATTTCGAAAACGATAATAATTCTCGTAATATATAATATTTAACGCCACACCTATCATAGCCGATCAAATAATTGATAAATGGGAAAATAAAAGGGGATGAACTTGCAAGGAAATGAAATAAAATATATTCAAATTATAATACGTATGTCAAGTCAAACGGGGTATAAGTTTAAATGTAGAATTTTTAATGAAAAATTTGGAAAATAATAATTCGTCTAGGCTATGCTAGGTTTAATATTAAAAAAAATTATTTAATATTCCATAACACAAGTAGCGTTAAATTTTTAAGGTACAAAACAGTGTTCCTATGTACCCAGAAATATGGAAAAAGTATATAAATCAAAATAGTCGATGATTCGAGGAAAATTATTTATTTTCACACAAACGATTCCTGTTTTGTGTCAAAAGTACCGACCCTATAAAATTGCTAGGTACTTTCTCTGTTATTCCTTATGCAGTAGGTGTATTAATACTTATGACAGGCATACGCGAATATCGCATCGTTTTCCAAATTGATACAAAATAGCTGCGACTCGAAGTCGCTGGAGTGGAAGGCGGAATTTCAATTTCGATTCGGTGCTGAATTTTAGCGCGTTTCACGAGAGCCAAAAGCAGCGGCAAAAGAGCAATAAAATCTTTACAAAGCTGCGCAACATACGCCATATTTTCCGACGTTTATGCTCGCAACGGGAATGTTTTAAAGCGACCCTTTGTATTTCACGTAAAATCATGAGAGACGAAGCCCACTGGCTACGTTCCATTCGAATGCAATCTTTCGTTTGCCATTCCAGCTGTAACTCCTGAAGTCGCAGAGTCGCTCTGTTTTCCCGATTTGCACGTAATTCGTCGTTACTGGGGGTGAATTTGCATTTGGGAAACAATATACGTCCTCGAATCCGTGAATTTTAATAAATCGGACGTACCCTTTGCGGCACAGGATTTCAGATAATAAAATAGACCCATGTTGCCCGGAAATTTTATTGCGTTTTATATGAAACAAAATTGGTATATTTTTACTAATGAAGGAATCGCATGATGCAAAAACATAAAACCAGGGAAAAAAGATTGTCGCGATAAACCTTCCGCTTGCAACAATTGATGAACCTGTACTGGCACGTTGAACGTTGCCAACACGAGCAAATACATTTATAACATTTGTCGAAGGTATTACCATCTGCTTTACGTAAATAAGACGAAATATAAACCTATGCGCGTACAGATATTGTAATATTTCGAGGTGGGACTGAGAATGTCCCACCATGCATCACGGTGCATCAAAAAGGTGGGGCACTTTTAATCCCAGCGTGCCCCAAAGAGTTAAATCGTTTATTCGAAATTCGACGTCTTCATCGTGGAATTTTTCTTTGCCAGTTTAATGATGAATTATAGGCAAAGTAACTTATTGAAAATTGTATTAAATTATATTATGTAAATAAGACGAAATATAAAATTGTCCCACCATGCATTACGGTGCATCAAAAAGGTGGAACACTTTTAATCCCACCGTGCCCCAAAGAGTTAAGCGATTCCTTGAGAAATAATTGTTTTCCTCTCACTGTTTACTTTGTTATTTTGAAAATTTCAAACACCCCACGAAACTTCAAATATTCGCAGCTCCCTGCGAGTTTTTGAACATATTCTTATGGATAATTTATAAAATTCGAAATGCAGTATCCGCGAAATCTTCCACGAAATTTTACAAATTTTTCTTTTCGATTCGCTTATAAAATAGCTGCTCGTAGTTTTTGAATGGCGACACAGGACACGATTTTCATTCGAGCTGTTTCATTCTACATTCGGAATTTATTGAATCTTGATAACGTATCGGCAGATCGAAAACAGTGGAAAGTAGCTATCAGGTTAAGTGGTCAGTGGAGTGGAAGGGTGAGACGAAGGGTGGTTTCCAGTTTTCGGGGAACCATCGGCGAAACGAAAGAGGAAAATGGACGCTGTTGTTTAATTCTATTTCGCGAAACCGGTGCTTAACGATCTCCGGTTTTAATTACCGAATAAACGGAACTTTCGCGACGTCTTTAAGCGAATTTTTTAAGCATCGTAATTACGAGAAAATGACGTGTTCGGAATGGGAAAAAGAGACGAACTCCGCGGTGCATTCTTGCACGCCATTTTCGCGATAAACGAGAGGCACGAGAATACCGTAGAGATAGCGATCCCGCTAATTAGTTACGTAATTATAGGAAAAAGCAGATGCAGACAAAACACTTGGAGGGAAGCCAACGTTAATCTGAAACTATTGTTCGATGTATCAGAAGTTTCAGAAATATGTTGTCCCGTCCGTGGAAGTCTCGCCATTAGCGTATCATAGAACGTAATATCCGTAAGTACCCACGAATTATCTCGCAAATATTTCGCGTTAATCATGCTTGGAAGTGAATCGGCGAAAGGAAACGAGGGAAAACGTTCTAAGTAGATTACGAAAGTTGAACGGTCCGTTTCCATCGCGGGAAATGTCGAAGAGGTTTTGTGTTTAATTTAAACGTTAAATAGGAACTGGCCGATTTGCCGCGAAAATCGCCGGTTTCGGCGCAAACTTAAAGAAGCCCGAGGGAAAATAAATTCGCGGGAAATAAGTACTCGGGCTCGAGTCGAGAAAGCGAGGAATGAAAGTGGGAAAAGCGATTAATTAAACAGCTCTGAGCCGCTGGAAAAATACAAAGTTTAATATTTAAGGGCAACGTTATTAAGGCGGGTAAAATTGTCGCGATTACCGCGGACTTTCCCCGTGAATAATGCGATCATTGGAACGAAGTACAAATAATCGATGTCGAAACTCGCGAGAGGTGGGTGAGCAAACGCAGAGGGAACAATCGATACGCTTAATAAAAGTGCAAATTAAGCCGACACTGCGTTCGCTCTGCGAGGACGTTGGCGAAACGAAATGGATTCTTCGCGCTTCGGAAAGGGGGTGGAATTCTCGCAGGAGGGGTGAAAATTACGAAGTGCAACGCTTAAAGAGACGTTAGCACGGTCTCGCGAAAACAACGTGTAACGGGAAATGAAAGAAAACAATAAAAGGTGGTTAATGGACGTGCAAATTGAACGGGGGTGAAAAATGGTGCACGCGCTTTGCATTTGGAACAGGGAACACGGGGATAAAACAGACTGAAGGTGATTAATTATAAAGCAAAGTTTCGCCGCGCTAAGGTCGTACAAATCATGCCGTTTGAACTTTGACCTTGGCATTCTGCAACCAACATGCTCGGCCATCGCTGAACTTCGCGTTCACGTTCTGCACGTAGTTCCTCCGCAACAAACAACGCGCGACCTACGTCAAAAATAACACTGATTTAACGTCTGCCGCATTGCACGAAATAAATTCGTGCTTGCAAGCTCTGCGTGTCGCGATTCTAAAAAAAAATTAGAATTTATTCGCCGATTAGGTTACGAAACACTCGACCTACGTGTTTATCAGGAAGGAAGACGAAACGTATTAGAACAAAAAATTGCGTAATTTTATTAACCTCTAACGGGAGAAATTCGTGTGTGGGATTTTTTAAAGGGCGGCATATGAGGGGAATGAAAACACGCGACACGTGGCGTTTTCCTTTATTCCCATGCTAACTTTCCATCAGTGACGTGCCGTTCCGCTATACTACGCGTAATGTAATACAGCATTTATTATCCCTATTTGCTAAGCGATTCTATTATGCTACAGAAATATATAATACAAACGAGGAATATAAATTTTATCGTTAATTAAAGTGAAACTGGATTTTTCAAGCTCGCTATAGAGCAGAGAGATGAACAAGGGAAACCTAACTGCCGAACTGAAATATAACAGGAAAATAATAAACACTGGTCACTTTTCCTCTCAACGCAAACGACCGGAAAAATTTCACCGTGGTCAGGAATCAAATTATTCTCTCGTTGCATCCCAACCGGATACTCTAAATATCGTTCAAATTCCAGGAAACACTCTTCGAACGAGCCAAAAAAAAAAAAAAAGGAAAAAGGAAGAAAAGACGAGGGAAAGGTAACGAAATGAAAAATTCGTATCGTTAAGCTGCTCGTGGAGACGAAGAGTCTCGCGAGCGTAGCTCGCCATGGAAGCTCCCTTAAAAAGAACAAATCCCCGGGAAGGGAAGAGTAGGGAAGGGTTAGAGGGACAATAAATCGGCTCGTAACGCGTGGCGATTTTTCCATGGGATCGCAGCAGGGGGTGAGAAAGTTGGAACGGAGGTCCCTGAAAGGCGTCGGGGCAAAAGGAGCCGCGAAAAGACGCGGCAACGTCGCTGTGCCGGCTGCGGAGCGACGCCGGCGTCGCGGAGCGTCGCGGGGCGCCGGTAGGGGTAGACCGATCAATATGGCGGCAGGGGAGGGTGTGGCAGAGGCACGGAGGGTAGTTGGCGGTGGGGCGGCCGATGGCGCGAGGGGTGCACGCTCTGTCCACTGCGATTCTATCGCGCCTCTGTGACCTTGAGCTTTTTCCACCCCTCCGGAGAAAAAGCGGCTCGTGGCCGATCATCTCCGCTCTTGTCGCGTTCCGCGCGCCACCGGAAATGGATGATCGCGCGTATCCGTCCCGACGCCTCGCTCCATTTTTACCCCGGAGCACGTGTTTATGCGCCGGTTCAGGATTCCTCGAATTAGGTTGCCCCGCGTTGTTCCAGCGATTGAAACGGCGCTGGAGAATGCGGCCGCGGCTTTCCGCTTGATTAAAGGTCGTTCGCGGAGACGTAGCTTCCGCCATCCTGAAATTCTACGGGACCGATTTATGGCGAGTCACTGGTTCAACGACGTTCGTCGTTTCGCCGGAATTTCACCAAATTCGGAAATTGTTTCGTTGCCCCGTTTCGTTGCCAGCGGTTCTCAACCCCTCGCGTCTTACGACACGCGTAAAGTATCGCAGCGATGATCGATCCAGCTGATCCTCGTTGCCCGTAATAAATATCGGACGAGATATCGGTTTGCTCGATGCACCCTGTCTGTAGAGTCGAGTACAACTGCACTACTGGCACACTCGACCAAACAATGCGGAATCGTGCCGGCTACAAATCCTGCTTTGCACGCTCTCGTCTCTAGCACTCAAGCTAATCAGAACGGTACATTTCTTAATGAGACAACTGCATCGTCGCGTACACAGTTTTCTGACACGGTTAACGTAATCATCCCGAGTATCGTCGATCCATCTCCTCGATCGCGATTTTATTCTAATTACGTGTTTTATTATAGATCGTTCGTTATAATGAATCTATGCGTGATACGGGGTCAAGACTTTTCAGCGAGAATCTTTTAAAGAGGTTTCATAGCACGTTGACTGCCATGGTGGTCATCAGTGACTGGCGATAGTAATTTTTTAACAATTAGAAGTCCATTTCAACAATTATACTCGACAGATAATATTTATAAGGTAAAACATTGGCTTAATACGATAATGGTGGAAGCTGAAATGTGAAGATAATTCGCATTTTATGATAATTCATTCGTCAGGGTACGTTAGGGTACGTCGACAACTGCACTCGAATTTTTGGGGTTTTCTTCCACAGAGGGAGAAATTCTCTCACTACGTATCTAGGCCCTTTCAGGCCACGCCATAAATTTCCTACGTTCATTTCAACAATTATAATCTGAAGATAATATTTAGAACGTAAAACATTGTCTAAATAGATAGAAGCTGAAATGTGAAGATAATCGCGTGAATTAAAATATCGTAACAATCTTCATCGATCAAACGAACCACGGTAATAGTTCTTCCGTTGGAGTTAACACATTGACTGTCATGGTGGTCATCAGTGAACGGGGCTTGCCTCCTCAGTGGGGAAATAGTGGTCACCGGTGTCCGACCATACTAATTTTTTAAATTTATATTTGTTTTATTCTAACCAATTTTTGAATATTTCAACTACGTAAATAGATTGAGAACTTTGAATAGGAAATATTAATAATTTGCACTATTTTTTTTTTCTTTGCCATATTGTTTGATAAGTCATTATATCCTAAGATTAATGGAAACTTTATCATGATCTCCCGGAGCGTTCTATATGAAAAGCGCGTGACAGTCAAAGTGTTAAAGACTCTGAGGTGTCAAATTTTGTAAGTTACGCGAAGGAATGGGATAATTCTTTCTCAAAAATGTTATTCACTCGAGACGAAGTTAGGTATATGACAATGGATAATAGGAAGATCTCATAATTCAAAAGAAATTCACTGTCGTCAAAAACAATAAATATTTATATTTATTATAAACATTTATTTGTAAATATGAATATTTATTGTTTTCGACGACAGTGAATTTCTTATTAAATAGTAATATACAGTAATTGATTTCTTAATTAATTTCTTATTATGTAGTAATATACATATCATAAAAATAGTAAAAATATGAAATTTAATTCGACAGATACAGGTCGCAAATATTTCTAACCAATTGTCTAACCAAGAAATAAACCGCAACTGTAACGAGTCGAGTGTTCTCAAGTGCAGAACGTAGACTTC
This sequence comes from Eufriesea mexicana, assembly GCF_001483705.2. Lineage (NCBI taxonomy): Eukaryota > Metazoa > Arthropoda > Insecta > Hymenoptera > Apidae > Eufriesea > Eufriesea mexicana. The sequence continues at coordinate 126,533 of NW_016907882.1, read as the reverse complement.
GCATTACGCTTCCCCAGCTCTCATGTCCCGTACTTTTCTCACGACTATACGTGGACTATCCGTTCCTTCGTCTATGACTCGCTTCAAGAGTCCGAGCGGTGCTTTCCAGGACAGAGAATTATTTCTTCCCGCGTGTGCACCTGCGAGCGACCCAGATCTCGCGATAAAAGTGGAGCAGTAGCTACCGGAAGTGGAAAGATAACCAACGGTTCGTCGTATCACTCGCGACGCGACCGCGAACCGCGTCAACCTCCGAGGGAAAAAGCTACCCTTTTTATCTAGAGGTCTGACCCGGTCCCTTATTTCGTGGTCCCACCGAGGATTTCCAGCCAGCGATGGTCCTTCCCGTTCGCTTTATCAAACCACTTTATCGACTGGCTTCAACCTCGTCTCCTTACATCCTCTTTCTCTCCCTTTCTCTCTCTCCTTCTTTCTCCGTCCACTCCACTTTCACCCCGCTTTCCTCGCCCCGACGAATACGATATTCGTGGCTCTTCGCGTTTACATCCGCTCGATCGACCGTGAATATCCTTCTTTTCGCTCGCCGACCCTCCAGCACGAGAGCCATTTCGAGAAGCGAAAATTCGAGGGATCGTATGTTATCGACGTCCGCCGAGCTTCTTCCACCCCCGCTGCTCGCACGCGTCGCGACGCGCCTTCCTTTCCACGTGCGCGACCCAACGCCGCGACGCGCCAAACACTGCCACCCTCTCCGTGCACGAAATTATTAAACCGGTACAGACAGCGTCTCTTCACCGCGTGTTTCCTGACAAACACGCGACCATGATTGAAAAGGTATCAGCCAGGGTGGAACAATTTTATTTTTAACCTTTTCACTCCTGAGTTACGAAGAGAGTAGTAAACGCCATATCCTGAATTAATTTAAGAAATTTCATTTTTTTAGAATCTAATAAAAATATTACAAGCCTACCCGAGGTGATAAAGATGAATACAGAAGTTCAGAAGTCACTGAATATTTTATTTATTTACACTAAGAGAATACCACCCTCGACACACGATTTTCAGGGCTGTCCATACAGGCCATCTGCAGCATTATGCAAATTTCTTTGTTTATTATTATATATTATAAATTGAATATTTTATTTATCGTTCTAGGCAGCAAATATTTAGAAAATGTATTTAGGGCTGTCCCAACTGAGATTTACGAAGTTATATATTTACATTGTGACAGCTGTGTAAATGTTTACGTATACACGCTATTTTACAGGTATTTATACAGACATTGGTCTTCAAAATTTTGCCTTTGCGTGATAATTTTCAAAACAGGGCCCTATACACATAGGACCACATCACGCTTGGAACACCTGTATTTTCTTTCTCTTCTAATTCTTTCTGCAACCGTTGCACGAGTGCAGACGAAACATCCCCTATTAGGGTTTTGTTTTCTAGGTGTAGGAGGTATAGGGACCTTCGATCATTGGGAATAAGTGGAGGGAATGATCAAAGGGAGCGCGGATGAACATAGTCTCACAATTTTTTGACAGAGGGTAAAATAATGCAGGGATTGTATTGAAAAAATTTCCCTCTTATCTTAAGAGATGGCAGGACACGTCGGAACAGTTGGATCCTGTTGAGAAAGAATTTTCTAAGCTTTGAAACCCATGGACGTCGTATCGTGTCCGCAATCCGGCAGTCATGTTGTAGCATGACGTCATACAATGTCCACTGAAGTGCAGGGGTTAAAATTGGAAATCTTTATATCTTAGCCCATATATTTTGGATCGGAAGTACCCATTATATTCCGATTGGTAATTCTCCAATTCTCTAAGAATTTAATTTCTACGTTCGTAAAACAACCCCTTTATTCGATTTCGGGGTTGAACTCGTGCGTAATATTTGAAAACAGTTATCGACGCTCTGTAACATTTTTTATTCCTCCTTTTCTCTACAGCGTTTTAAATGTTTTAAACGATTTTCATTTTTGAGTAGTTTTTTTAATATTTAATAAATTGCTCCGGATTTTTTCCAGTAGAGGTGATATTCGTTGAAAATTTCCACGGAAATGTATGAACAATCGCTGCGTTTCGTGTGAAACGTTTTTCATCACACTTTTGTACGTTAAATTCATTCGCGGATTTATGTCCATACTTTATCAGCCACCCTGTACCATATATTCGCCTCCAATGGACGCAATTTATTACATTCATGCGCGAATCGTATCGCCAGAAGCATATTTTAATGTTTCTCCCGAAGAAATAATTTCAGATCGATCGTAACGATTTCAAGGATCGAGCGTTCATTTTGATCCACGAGACTCGATGCTTTCACCGTTTCCGATTCGAAGGCGATGAAAATCTGAAATTCAGGACGTGAATGGGGATTTGAGCGTTCGATTTTGCATAAACGATTCGTTGGTGGATAATTGCGGGCTGGTACTCGAGTGGCGTAATCGCGTAAAATGGGAAAATCATCGGGCTGTGTCAGTGATTGAACGGTAAGATTGAAAATTGAGCCGGTTTATCTAAGGCAGAACGTAGCTGTGACGCGAATCCGTGTCGTTTATTTATCGAGCAGCTCCATTATGCATCTGCCAATAATGCGATTCACCGAAGCGCCGCGCCTCAAATTCAGTTCCTGAGGAAAATAAATGGGGGATCAATAATCCATGTTTGCTAATAACTGCAACATCGCGGAGCCTGTGCTCGTTATGAACCATGCTGCATATTTCACGGTTTTGTAAGGTAACTTATTACTTTCGCAACGGAGCTTACGATTAATCTCGTAATATCCATCGTCCTCCATTTCTCGTTCATTTTCTCTCGCCAAATGTCACGTTTCTTTGCCCTTTCGTTGCGATTCGTCGGAGGGTTTCGACGTTAGCATCTTGGAAGGTATTCTCGCTTTAAAAGCCGGCTAATCGATGAATCTCAGCCACTCGATGCTCAAGGATAGTTCGTATTGGTTCTCCATGCTTAAGCGAACATCATTTCAATTCTCGAGAATGCACTTTGCGAACTTTGCGAACGGGACTACGCAGAATTATGAGGAAGGACTCTCCGTTCCCCGACAAAAGGAATACGAAGTAAAGAGATCAAGAACTCGGTGTTCGACTTTCCTCCGCTGACACGGGGATCTAGATTTCGATGAAGAATAGCGGGAGGAAACGAAGAGGAAGAAAGGATGAGTCGCACTCGAAGAACTTTCTTCTCTAAGACCCTGGCCGGCAAATGTATCAAATCCTTTTCTCTTCGAGGAGCAGGCCATTTTTCCTGCGCTATCTTTGATCTTGGGACGGCCCTTATCTATTTTGTTTGAACGGACGGTTGTGCAACTGTCGCGCGCATCTTTCATTTCCTGTCGCTTATGCCTTTCGATTTTCGCCAATTCGAAAATAATTTCGGACCTTTTAGACAATTCCGTTATCAAAGTACCGAATACGGTTTCCGCAACTTTGTTCGGTGAAACTTAGATCGTATGGATCGGAAATTATTCGCTATCTTGTATCGTTGAAAAGAGGATGCATTTCTGAAATTATTAACCCTTTGCAGTGCAAAAATTTGTTGACTATAAACAAAATTTCACGGAGGAAAATATTTCGTAATTAACCCCTTTGAATCATTCCACTGCTCGGCAAATCTGTCTTAACTTGTACCGATCACGCACGACTTACGTGGGGCACATCGACAAATCACGGGCATGACACGTGGTGTTTACATTTGGCACGGCCGATGTACCACGGGCCAGACTCGTGATAGTCAGTTTTGACCCGACCGATGTACCACGGGCAAGGCTCGTGATAATCAGTTTTGGCTCGAAAACCTAACCACGAGTCTCACACGTGGTTGTAGGCTGAAAAGTTAAGTCTTTTTAATTTCCCCTTTTATATCTTGAAAATGACTTTGAGTCGGCTCGTATATATATTATATTATTTTATATTACTATTAATATTATATATATCGTGTATATACATTAAAACGACGTGTACATACTCGTAAACTGTTCGACAAGAAGTAGAAGGTTGTAATACGTTCGAAGATCGAAGGTTAGGATAAAGAAGGTGACGTAGGGGATGAAATATACGCGGAGGATCACGTGGACAGAATCTTCGGCTTTCACCGAGGCTTTCGGTCTCTCCCCCTTTACTTTCCTTCATCTTTTCTTTGCATTTAGCTTCCTCGCGAGCTTTGACATCCCTCACGCGGGATTTCCACCCCCGGTGGAAATGATAGCGATTCGCTTGGACCTTGGAACGAATCCTTTCAATCATGAAAGCTTCGTGTCCTTTGATCAGCGGCTAGCTCCTTCTATCGATCTGGAGAATAGTCCTTCTTCGATATCCTTATTTTCCGCCCTCGGAATGGTACTTTACTCGGCGATTTTTGGTTATTAATTGTTCCCGGGGTCATCGTTTGTTTTCGATCCTCTCCACCGCGGTGGTTTTATGCACAAAGATGCATTAGCCTGAAAGAAGATCGAAGCTGGCCGTCTTTTCGTCTTATGCTCGATGCGAAGCTATTATGAAAGGCATTAAGCTGGATAGTTCTTTTCACTGCGTCTACATCGTATGTTTGGAGTCGGAGGATCTACTTGAGAAATGCTCGGAATTCCTGCTTTAAAAGCACCGTAGCACGCTGCATTTCATTGAAAATCTTGGAGAACAGTTCGAGTCTTCCTTCAAACTAGTCGAATCCTTTTGCTTTTACGTTTATCGGAAACCTGCAACCGCTTTTCGCAAAATTGATATTGTCCTTTAGTCTGACAACGATACTAGTGATATCTGTAGCGACCAACGTTCACACCCTCGCCAATAAATGGATTCATAGCACGACGACCAAGGGGGATACCAATCGGCAGCACCTTGGGAACCACAAGAGACCATCTCAGTCCCGTGGGTGACGAGGACACAAATCTTTCGCCAACCTATCGATAACGCACTTAGATTCTCATCTACCCTCTATCTTGGTGTCTAAGTCAGGATTTTGCTAGATAATCTTGCCCCTCTTTTTCTGTTTTTTCCCAAAAATGATAACGCTAATAAAATTGTAACGATCAATGTTCACACCCTTACCTCTAGATGGAAAACGGAGGTTCGAGGTTTCTCGCAAGTCCTCGGTGAATCCTTGACTTCCCATAAATAGAAGTCCTATGCTACCTAAGTATCTGGACGGCCCTTATCTATTTTGTTTGAACGGACGGTTGTGCAACTGTCGCGCGCATCTTTCATTTCCTGTCGCTTATGCCTTTCGATTTTCGCCAATTCGAAAATAATTTCGGACCTTTTAGACAATTCCGTTATCAAAGTACCGAATACGGTTTCCGCAACTTTGTTCGGTGAAACTTAGATCGTATGGATCGGAAATTATTCGCTATCTTGTATCGTTGAAAAGAGGATGCATTTCTGAAATTATTAACCCTTTGCAGTGCAAAAATTTGTTGACTATAAACAAAATTTCACGGAGGAAAATATTTCGTAATTAACCCCTTTGAATCATTCCACTGCTCGGCAAATCTGTCTTAACTTGTACCGATCACGCACGACTTACGTGGGGCACATCGACAAATCACGGGCATGACACGTGGTGTTTACATTTGGCACGGCCGATGTACCACGGGCCAGACTCGTGATAGTCAGTTTTGACCCGACCGATGTACCACGGGCAAGGCTCGTGATAATCAGTTTTGGCTCGAAAACCTAACCACGAGTCTCACACGTGGTTGTAGGCTGAAAAGTTAAGTCTTTTTAATTTCCCCTTTTATATCTTGAAAATGACTTTGAGTCGGCTCGTATATATATTATATTATTTTATATTACTATTAATATTATATATATCGTGTATATACATTAAAACGACGTGTACATACTCGTAAACTGTTCGACAAGAAGTAGAAGGTTGTAATACGTTCGAAGATCGAAGGTTAGGATAAAGAAGGTGACGTAGGGGATGAAATATACGCGGAGGATCACGTGGACAGAATCTTCGGCTTTCACCGAGGCTTTCGGTCTCTCCCCCTTTACTTTCCTTCATCTTTTCTTTGCATTTAGCTTCCTCGCGAGCTTTGACATCCCTCACGCGGGATTTCCACCCCCGGTGGAAATGATAGCGATTCGCTTGGACCTTGGAACGAATCCTTTCAATCATGAAAGCTTCGTGTCCTTTGATCAGCGGCTAGCTCCTTCTATCGATCTGGAGAATAGTCCTTCTTCGATATCCTTATTTTCCGCCCTCGGAATGGTACTTTACTCGGCGATTTTTGGTTATTAATTGTTCCCGGGGTCATCGTTTGTTTTCGATCCTCTCCACCGCGGTGGTTTTATGCACAAAGATGCATTAGCCTGAAAGAAGATCGAAGCTGGCCGTCTTTTCGTCTTATGCTCGATGCGAAGCTATTATGAAAGGCATTAAGCTGGATAGTTCTTTTCACTGCGTCTACATCGTATGTTTGGAGTCGAAGGATCTACTTGAGAAATGCTCGGAATTCCTGCTTTAAAAGCACCGTAGCACGCTGCATTTCATTGAAAATCTTGGAGAACAGTTCGAGTCTTCCTTCAAACTAGTCGAATCCTTTTGCTTTTACGTTTATCGGAAACCTGCAACCGCTTTTCGCAAAATTGATATTGTCCTTTAGTCTGACAACGATACTAGTGATATCTGTAGCGACCAACGTTCACACCCTCGCCAATAAATGGATTCATAGCACGACGACCAAGGGGGATACCAATCGGCAGCACCTTGGGAACCACAAGAGACCATCTCAGTCCCGTGGGTGACGAGGACACAAATCTTTCGCCAACCTATCGATAACGCACTTAGATTCTCATCTACCCTCTATCTTGGTGTCTAAGTCAGGATTTTGCTAGATAATCTTGCCCCTCTTTTTCTGTTTTTTCCCAAAAATGATAACGCTAATAAAATTGTAACGATCAATGTTCACACCCTTACCTCTAGATGGAAAACGGAGGTTCGAGGTTTCTCGCAAGTCCTCGGTGAATCCTTGACTTCCCATAAATAGAAGTCCTATGCTACCTAAGTATCCCCCATCTAAGACAGGGCCTACTAGAAAGCCTTATCTGACGAGTCCCAGAATAAAACGCATTCTCTTCTTTGCGTCCTTCTACCTGCTACCCTTTTGCCACGACAAAGGGGTACCAACCGGAAGCACCGTAGGAACCAAGACATCGTGACAACCGCGTGGGGAGGGACCCCTACATATCTATTACACTCTAATTATTATATTGTAGGGGGTCCTACCCCACGGTTGTTAATGTCAGCTTGTCACAGGTATCCTCGATGTGGTGATGGTGCTAGGAGGGACGAAAGTAATAGCAAGGGATGCATTTGGTGTCGGGTTTGCTAGTGGACTCCCCATTAAGGCTACCTACCAGGTCCTGACTTCGACGGGGATAATATTGGAAGGAACTTCTGTTTTGGAAAGCTTGGAAATTGTATATATAGGAAACAAAGGGATTTTACCGAGGACATGCGAAAAAGTCCTCCAATCTCCTTCAACTAGGAATCCATCTATTGGCGAGGGCGAGGATGATGCCGCCATAATATTAATCCTATATTTCAAATCGGTAGTTTCAAATATTGTCCACGCAAATTACATCGTTTCTACGTTTTGTGATCCTTATTCAAGATAATCTGAACGCAACATAAGTTTATACAACTGCGTATGCAGAACTCAAATTTAATCGCATCGGGGCACACGGATTATCGATTTCCACCTTGGCAGCCGTTAAATTCTCCGCTTTGTCACTGGATCTCAAGTATTATACCACCTGGCCAATAACACCATCACGAAACGCAACCCCCTGGATATTAGATTCCTCGTTTATCGTGATCCATGGGGATGCGCCACTGCTTCATTCCGCGTTACCCACGATATTTCTCCTCTTAGTTTCGGGGGCAAGGACGTCGGGCAGGCAGGAAAGGATGAATCGAGCTGGGTCTGGGCATTGAGAACGAACAAAGGACCCTGGGCTGTCCCGACAGAACGCGAAAATAATCGGACGCGCTTTGTCGACGGGCTTCAAGAGACAATGACAACGGGAACTGAGGTCCAAGGATGCCCTGAGTTAGATTGTCGTCGTCGTGGACGTTGAAAGAAGCTGCCACGAAAGCGTTCCTGCACGGTATCAGAAGCTTGTCGAGGACAAACGAGCGACGTTATCTCGCGCTAGAATCGTCCGTAGGGTCGCAGGATTTTCCGGAAGCTCTTGTATTTTTCAACGGGCCAGCGATTCCTCGAAACAGCCCACCCCCCGCCCCCCGTCCCCCTCGGCATACGCCGTGTTTCTATCGCGGCTTCTTCGGTTATTGCGGAGAAATCTCGGCCAATTTGCTGACGTGACGTACTTAACGACCCTTGAAATTGCTTCTATCAATCGAAGAAATTCTGACAATTTTTATGGGGATTTCCTGCCGTGGTTCTCCTTCGTGTTCATTACGGCGTGAGGGAGGGAAGTGCCGTTTGATTTACGGGACAAGAGAAATTTTAGTGGAGGAGGAAACGTCGGGGCTGTTTCAGGAAATTATTTCGTACGGAGAATAATATCGTACCAGCGAGGTAATCGTATTGGCTTGTAAAATCAAATTCACAGCGGTACTTCCAGTTTGAAATTCGAAGGATGCTTGTCTCCTCGATTTTAGGAGATAAATTATAACATATAATATATAACGTATAAGTGGTTAAATATATCGGTATAATAATTTCGAAAATAATTTGGAACAGAGAATTATTTATCAGACACTATAGCAAACTAGTCATGTCAAATTATACCATTTCAAATAACAAATTCTTGGAACAAGGGGCACTGCACGCAAATATTTGTTTCGATACCATATTTTCTATTTATTTTATTTTATAACATATAAGTAGTTAAATATATCGGTATAATAATTTCGAAAATATTCTGGAACAAGGAATTATCTATCAGACACTATAGCAAAGTTGTCACGTCAAATTGTACCATTTCAAATAACAAATTCCTGGAACAAGGGACACTGCACGCAAATATTTGTTTCGATACCATGTTCCATTTCTAGTTATTTGATTTTAATTTATGTGGAATATTGATATAATACTTATGCAAAAGAAATACGGTGCTCATAGTGCTTCAAAGTTGCACGCGTGACGTATACGTGTCGGTAATTAGCGAGACGAGGGAAGTTGACTAAAATATTTACGAGCTGTTCGCAACGCGAACGCAGGCAAGTCGCGATACTTCATTATGCACGAGGGAAACATTATTGTTGGAAATTTTGATGACACTGTCTTGCAAGGAGTACTTCAACGGATTAGTTTTCTTAATTAGACATTTTCCATTGAGATTAATAAAGACAGGGAATCGCGGAGTAGACAAAGCAGCGTGGAACTCGAAGGTTTATTATGACAAATGTATTATACATTACGGGGAATGCAGAATTCGATGAAATACGATTATACGATGGTCGTATACCGCGTTCCATCAGAAAAGTTTCGCGATCGAGTTTGCTGTTATCAGAATCTGCGTGAAACTTACGCGTTTCAAATCCAAATTCTATCTAATATTATTATATATACACTACATACACTATTAAACAACGAATATCGATTTCATGATCGCGTAAACTTAAATCGGGCAACGAGAAATTTCAAACATCCAAAATCACCAAATTTTTGCCAAATTTTGATTAAATCTTCGCCAAATTCCACAACCTCTGAGATATAAGAATTTTATCCGAGCATCCTCGTCGTCTTACCGTTAGTAGTATCGCTTGTAGTATCACGAATTTTCCAGATTGTACACCTAGTTTCACGAAGGAGCAAAGCCCAGGTCAATTGGCTAAAACCCTAATGTTTTGTTCCCTATGACATGACCATATTTGGTGATGATATAACATTTTGACCATTATGCCAAGGGACGCATCGGAAAACGTGTGCATGGTGAGAAAAATGTACAAAGAAGGTTGACCCTTTGACTGCCACGCCGAAATCACGTGTTTCGTTCAGGACACCATAGTATTTTTATTATTAACCCTTTGCAATCGGCGATTTCTTCGTTACAGGAAAATAGTAACTCGAAGACTTTCTGCCACAAGGTCGACGATATTTCTAAAACTGTAAATAAGAAATCGTATGCAATTTAAGACGTAGAATTATTTTACTTCGATATTCCACGCATCGTTGGCCAATTATAAATTTGATACATTAATTATCATCCATCTTTCGAATCTGATTAAATGGTGACTGAGAGGCGCCTCACGAGTGTAAGGGGTTAAAAGCATATAAGCTCTGGTCACCAATGACCATCGTGGCGTCACAGAAGAAACCGTGGCCTGTCAATATATGACCAACGTGGCAGCCAAAGTGTTAAGAGTGGTCAGAGGACAGTTCGTGTAGACAGTTTGTACTAAACAGTTTTAGTTGTAGACACTTAGTTGTTGCAAACCGAGTTGTTATCGAGTCGTGAAGTTGAACGCTGTGTTAAGTAGAGAATCGATATAAATTCGCGTAGATATAATTTGTACGTTATAATTTATTAATAAATTACCATCACCGCAAATCCCTTCAGTATCACTCCGGAACACGCGTATCCGATGTCAGGATGTTCGCACTCGCAGGCGCGCTCGTGAGAAGCAGACTCGAACGGGACCCCGTTCCCTTTCCAAGGAGTTATTTGCCTGCCGTTGAGCGAACTCGATTATCCGTGCTTAGATAGTCGCTGGAGGAGGACCTTTAGGGGGCATAAAACGGTATTACTTTCCGGAAAATCTGCGATGGAGCGAGCGAAACGAAGTAGAAAGGGAGACCTGGCCGCTGGAAACGGGGTCTGGCTCCGCGGCTGGTGAACGGAGCTGGGACAGAAAGAGGGCGGGATGGAAGTAATTTCCGGGCTGAAAGAAGCCGACTTCACGGTAAAAACATAATCAGAGGGATGGTTCTAAGTTTCTGCCGCGACAACGCGGGAGAGGAAAGGGGGGACGGAAGAATGACGAAGAAGATGGGTTCTGGTGACGAAGATACGCGGACTTATGGAGAGAGAGAGAGAGTTGGAGCAATGCGACTAGGGGAAAAAAAGGAGGACGAGTTATCGGGTCGAGCGTTTGATCGAAGTACCGGAAGATCTGCACGGTATCCGGATTTGCAGAATACGAAAAGTTCGAGTCGCTCGCGTGCTGCGCTGCCTAGAGCTCTCTGAAACAGGATTGCTCCGTGTCTATTGCGAAGTTATAAAATCTCTTTACCGACTGGCTTGTTCCTTTCGTTTCGATAGATTCGATTCGACCTGCTTTACGCGTTCCACTAACCCTCTGTTTGCCTCTGCTTCTGCTCGACTGACGATCTAGTCAGAGGGTTTCAAAAGTATAGGTTTGGCAATCCAAAGGTGTAGGTTTGGAGATCCAAAGGTTTAGATTTGGGGATCCAAAGATTTAGGTTTTGGGAACTAAAGGTTTAGGCTTGGAAATCCAATGGTTCAGGCTTGGAAATCCAAACATTTAGGTTTGGGGAGCCAAAGATTTAGGTTTGGGGCTCCAAAGATTTAGGTTTAGGGATCCAAAGATTTAGGTTTGGGGCTCCAAAGCTTTAGATTTGGGACTCCAGAGCTTTAGATTTGGGACTCCAAAGCTTTAGGATTGGAAATTCAATAGTTTAGGTTTGGGGATCCAAAGATTTAGGTTTGGGGCTCCAAAGCTTTAGGATTGGAAATTCAATAGTTTAGGTTTGGGGATCCAAAGATTTAGGTTTGGGGCTCCAAAGTTTTAGGCCTGGAAATTCAGTGCTTTAGGTTTGGGGAGCCAAAGATTTAGATTTGGGGATCCAAAGATTTAGGTTTGGGGATCCAAAGATTTAGGTTTGTGGCTCCAAAGCTTTAGGTTTGGAAACTCAGTGATTTAGGTTTGGAGATGCAAAGATATAGGTTTAGGGAGCCAAAGATTTAGATTTGGGGATCCAAAGGTTTAGGGTCCTCTTTGTGAACGGTTCATTTAATGATAAAACAAGAGTACTCGTGTGTACTATTTAGTAACTCGTTCCTCGTGGCTTTGTCCGTATCTTTGTTCAACGCCAGGTTATGCTGGTACCGCGATAAGACGACTCAGTCGACGCTTTATATTCGTGCCTGACACCCGAGTAAAAATTATCCAAATAGTTGCATTTCGTTGCAACTTGTCAATGGCTAATATTGGAGAATTCATTTTAGAACTCGCGAAAACGGTGGACGAGAAACGAAATGTTTCGCGAATGCGTTCGTTTTGATTTCATTAAGAAACGAACGTGTTTCGTGTTGCGAAGGAAAATCGATCGTACAGACGGTGTACTAAAGGGAGAGCTAAAACACGGCCTGAGGGATTAAACAGATCGAAGGCTTATCGCACGTCCTTTCAAGAGAGTCGGAGAAGAGTTAGTACTTCAAAAAGTAGTTTGCATCTAAATCCACTGGAAGTGTTTGTGTCGTAAGAATGGAATCCCGCTGGCAGTGGAGTTTCTGTTAAACGAAGGATGAGCAGCGGGCTTTTTCCAAACGGGAACTAATTTCGTCGAAATTACTCGTCGCTGCTTCTCCGCTCTCGTCTTTGCCAAATTTCGTCGCTATTGGAAAAGCACGCGTCTACCGGTGTGTAATAAACAGATACAATACTCCGCGATGCAGGTCGCGTTTGGGGAACAGGCTTCCTCCACTGTGGAAGAAAATGGAGGAGAAACGGTGCATTTCCATTCGATAATTTGCTTCGTTCGAATTGGCAGATATTAAAATTCACGCTTTGCCGAGCACGCTACGTTCCCGCTGTCTTTGTACGGACGCTTACATTAAAACAAAGTAGTTGGATGTAGCACAAGGTAGCGTGTGTTCGGCACAACAAAGACGCAAGTAGAACGTTTCAGTCAGCCATCGATTGTAAAACAGGTGAAGGCCGGCACAGTTAAAATATACCACCGACCATTTCCAACTCGTTACTCTTTTTTATCCCCGTGTTACGAGCACAATGCGATAATTCAGACAGCAAGGTCGTGTCGGGTCAATTCATTTTCCTGTTCGTTTGGACTTCTTAATTGACGCAGGCCCTGCCAACCGTTCTACGCGTCTATGGACATATTAGTCACGCGAATTAGAACGTGGCCGTTGATAGACACCGCGGCAATTGAATTTAATCTGAAATTTGATTTGCATATTATCTCAGGGAGAAGTAATCGGTCGATCGATGAATTTCGGGTAATTGAAATCGCGCTGCCGCACCTGTAATCTCACCGCGTCTAGCGAGCCTAATTGTGGAGCCAAGGATACGGATGATCCTTGGGTCACGTACACGACTCTCTGTGTCTAGTCGAGTAATTCTTAAACATCCCCATCTTTCCATCCCCACGATTTCACTCCACGTTCGTTCGATTCGCCATCTTCTGTCAAATGTTCTCTGCCAAAAATAATTGCACCCACGAAACGCACCGTGCAGTGTAATCGAGGCACGAAATGGGATTAAAAGCACGAGTGGATCGCGAGGACGAGGATTAACCCTTTTGCTACGAAGAATCTCATCGCGGAGTCCCTGTCATAGAGCAAAGCGCCGTGTCAAAGGTGGAAACGTTGCTCGCGCGCAGTCTTTAGCGTTCGGGGCCAAGTCTCTTGGAAAAGAAAAGAAAAAGAAAAAGAGACACCAATTCTCGCAATTCTTTGCGAAGAGAGCTAATCTGAACAGATGCACTTGCCTCAATTTGGCACAATTTTCGTGGTCGGTGACTGTCATCTGTCGTGTATATCTGTCGTCTCGTGACTGGTGACAGTAGTCACTCGTAGTACTGAAAGGGTTGAAGAAATTTTATTAAAGGAATCGCCAAGCTCACGTTTTACTTTTATTGCATAATACTTTATTCCCGCAATTTTTCAAAGGCAACGAAAGAGTCGAGCATCTCGCGTTCTTTGACAGTTGTTTGCTTATTCTCTGAGAGAACCGCAACGAAGTCGGTGCAAGGAAGAGGACCCGTCTCGCTGAAGAATCCCGGCAAAGCGACATTTCCATAATTTTAATTATCGAGAGGCTGGTTAATTCACGACAGTTGGGCACGCGAATTCTCATGAATAGACAAGCACGCGCATAAATGTATCCGCTTGTCGCTGTAATAGTCGACGTGTACAAGCGAGAATCGTCGGGTTCGTAACGCGATTTCGCCTTCGTGATCTTCGGATATCGATGCCGGCATTCGAGTATATCGATGTTAGTTTCGTTTAATCCGCTCTCTTCGGGAACAGAAATACATCCGTCAAACGACAAAACAGCCACGACACGCCGCTATGCCATCCTTTGCGTTTCTGGCTGTCAGCCTCAGGTACGCTCGTATTTGACTGCGCCATCGAGGCGCATCGACGGTGTGCACCAGGCCATTTGCATCGCTGAGTATTGCCGTCGGTATGAATGCGATGCGTCGTCGGCTCAGAGCCTGTTTGCAACCATAAATTATCGATCTCCTGATCCGTTATCTTCAGGCCTACAGGCTTGTTCCAACATCGTTTCCTCCTTGACTCTTCGATGGATTCCGATAATGCCTCCGTTCATCGCCAGCCCAGCCGAATTTCGCGATCAACCGATCGACCACGAGAAATACGGTTTTTGGATTAAGTCCCACGATTATTCCGCTAATTCCATAGTCTCGTCTATATATCCCATTAACGTTTGCTATATTTACATCTTTCAGTTTTCTTCTCAATAGCTTCCTCTTATTTTAAGTATTTTGTTTCAGGCTGCTGTCAAAGAAGGTTAATCGCTAGGGTCTAATTTGAATATATTTTATTCAACAATTGTACTATAAATATGTTTCATATCAGGATTATCGATCTCTAACGCGTATCTGATCACAGTGTGCTTTGGTAATAATTATTTTAATGATAGGATGAAGATATCTGACGGTAATTTTTACTGGGTTGACAGTTCTCTTGTTAGAAGTGTCAAGTGTAACTCGACATAGGAGTACTCGACAGAAGAACTTAAATTGTTGATTTATCACTTAAGAAGTGTTCTAATTTCATAATTAATTATAATTGAGTAAGTACATTGACAGATACGCGAATTAAATTTCTAGGCTAGAACGTGTGAACGCCTTTTAAAGCGTTTCTTTCGAAATACATAAATGACAGAAAATTGTTTGAAAATTTCAAAGAGAGGACCCTATTGGACCTGTCTCGAGTCAGACTCGATAACCGCGACGTGACAGCGTGTTGCGTGTAATTGAATTAAATCATCGCGGCTTAATCGATATTTAACATTATACACTGGACCACGAAAATGCATGGCACGACGCTGTCTCTAAACAATGTTTAATAACGTTATGTACGTTTTGCATCGCGATATCAGTTTCACTGTAAACGTGACCCACTCGAAGGCATTCGTTATAATTAGCGTCACGAGCATGCTCTGCCGTCCACAAACCACGGGATGGAATTATCCGAATGTCTCAGCCAGAATTACACGCGCGTTGTTGCACAATCTTGTTTGCATTGCACCATCTATCATTCGCACGGTCACGATGCCTCTTCTTTCATCGGCTTCGACCTTTGGCCTCTCTATCAGCGATACCCTAAATTCCTATTAAAATATCTCTCATTTTCCAAACATCTCCTACCAATCTTAAGAAAATTGTCGAATTAGAACGAGCTGGGTAAAAATTAAAACAAAATGAAGCTAGTCGTATCGCAACAGAGGTCAAAGGCTTCATTTTATAAATACTGGAGGAACCACGTTTGACAGGGTACGTCTCTTCTCGACAACTGCACTCGAATTTGGGTTTTCTTCCACAGCAGGAAAAATTCTCTCACTACATCTAGGCCCCTTTAGGCCATGCCATAAATTCCCTACGTCCATTTCGGCAAAAATAGCAGTTCTACGTTCCGATACATAAACACGCGTGTTTGTTATCAGTACAATGCAGTTATAAAGCATAATCGATATGTGCTTCTGTTTCTCTTTTTCAATTCTGGCTCGCTCTTTCTCCTCCAACTTTTATCCCGGAATGCACTTGCATCCGTTCTTTTATTTCCACTTGCTTATTTGCTCGTACAAACTCCGCAGGTGATCTCGAAAAATATTGAAGTATGCTCGATCGTGCTTACCAGAAATGTTTGATAGTCGCGTTTGCGTTCTAACCTCACAGCCTAACATCTCATAATCGTACGTGTCTATGCAGAAGCGAGAGAAACAGATCTCGTTGATTCCGTGCAATTTATTATAATAGGATGCAATTATTTCGCTACATGGTTTATTAATCACTCCTGTCACGTTTGCTTCCAATTGTAGCAAGTACGAGGAAAACACATGGAACTAGGTTATATTGTAATACGTCGCATCGAAAGGACAATTATTATGATACATGATAATGACTTCTCGTGGATAGCTCGATTCCAGTATCGATAACGTTCTTGAAAACCAGCGATTATCCTTTGCTCCCCCTCCCCTGCTGAATTTTTCATATTCAATTCGCGAAATGAGCATAACATTACTGTTACTACGCATCGCGGTGAAGTTATGTCCTTAGAAGAATTAGAATTAAAAATGTTTCTTTGTAAATTTTTTTTTATTATTATTATTGTTATTAGAACTTTACAATTTGTCTGATGGACATGAATTTGGCAAATTCATTTAACGCGTGATTCATAGTACGTGGGTGACAGCCCCATTGAGTTATCACCATCAGATTGTTGTTCATGTTTTGTTATTCAAATACCAGATTCGTGGGATGCTTTCTTTTTAATCTACTTACTGTCGGTTTTTCGTACACATTTACAGAAAGTTGATCAGGGTGTGCTACAATTTTCTCCGTGTGTTTGACCTCGTAATGTTTGTAATTGTCTAAATGTCTTAAAGTTTAGCACTGATCATTTTCTACTCGATTCTTTCGAAATCAATTTTTGTTAGTATTTCTGGTCCCTCGCCTTGGCATGTTCAGGATGCACACTCATTGGTTATTTCGAGAAGCGTTAATGTTCCAATCAGTGGCATCCTACGTGTAGTGATCACCCTTCCATGCACCCTTAGCGAGCCTTCTCTTGGTAGGGTGGGATTATACCTGAGCAGGTGTGAGGTCACGAGTTTTACCTGAAGGTTACGGTCTTTCTCCAGGTCCGAAGCATTGATAGTAGTTTCCATCAGAGGAGCTTCGGAATGACCGAAGTTAGTCGGAATTAGCGAGTTTTATAACGCGTCTTTTGGCTACTGTGCGTGGACGAAATTAAGATTCTTTGATCCCCGATATTCCTAGATTCTGAGTGGAAAATAGCCTTTCTTTACGATCGTGTGCATATGCACCGCGTAACAATTACGATATGACAAAGCAGAACGCTGTCATTCCCTCCGGATCAACTTTGACAGCAGTTTGCCTGCGTTCTCCATTACGACTCTTGTTGCAGGGGCAGCGTTGGTATACTCGTGTTGCCTTTTTTCTCAGTGTGCCGAATCTTTACGAGACACTGAGCACTTAGGCGTTGTAATAAAGCGCAGTTTGCCTTGGTTGTATTTACACTTTATTACACGATTATGATTTGTTTATGTGTGATTGGTGTGTGTGCTGTATCGTCTCCGTCTCTGCCGTTTTTCGCCTTGTCTTTCGTCTTCCGTTTCCTGTCTTCTCGTTTTCTCTCAATTACCGTTTTACGTCTTCGACTCCTCCATACCGTCTTACGTCTTCGAGCTCTAGTTCACGTCTGTGTCTTGTCTGAACTCCAAAACCGTCTGATGTTTTCTGTGTGAATTCTCGCTAACGTTATCTGATGTGTTCTGTTTGATTTCTCCAAATCGTCTTATGTCTTGTTTTATAATTTGTTGATCCTCAAGAAGGACGGCGAGGCGCGTCTTCCAAGTATTATTGCCGTCGCAACAACTCTTTTCCCCGCAATTTACCACGAATTACTCACCGCGTTGCTTTTACCCGATAAAAATGAGGAGTATAGCGAAGGCGAACCACGCAAAGTGGCTCGTTAGATCGCAAACGCATTCTCCGTGCTGAGCGCCGCGATTCCTCGAGGCACAGGCCGGCTGGCGTTGCTCAAAGGACAATAACGCGCATTCCTGGCGCAACATCGCGGAGGAACTTATGCAGGCTCGTATTATACATATTCCGGCTGCGACTTGTCGCGTTGCGGCACGTGGCTAAGACAACTCGACTCGAAGTTATCCGTAGGATGTTTAAAAGTTAATACCTACAAATATTTCCCGGGTAAAATTGCTCGGCTGCTGCACCGGCAGACTGCTCGTGGGATACATTATGCATGACTGCCGGCGTGTACGTGCGGTGGAGACGAGCGACCGACGTCGCGATAAATTCCCAGTCTCAGACCTTTCGATGTCTGCTCGACAAAAAGGGAATTACTCTTTCGACCTATTTCGCCGTTCAGTCGCGAAATCGCTAATGAATAGCCGACTCGCTATTTTTCGCCTTTCCATGGACTCGCTTTTCGATCATTTCTCGTTCCGCTGATGCTCCGGGGTGATGCATGATCGTGACTCGAACAGGATCTTGGAATCAACGGGACGCGATTTCGATCTAGTTCCCTGGATCATCCGGAGGTTATTGCCAGTCTCAAACTTATCTCGAGTAATTCGATCATTCGTCTAGATCTACGTTGATGTTAAATCCTTGGACGATCTGCAAGGAGGAATTTTCACGGACGAAATGCAAAGAGGGTGCGTGCAGGACTGAAATTTCTTTTTGCTTTATTATACGTTTTAATGCGCCAAGTATAATTACAGTGGGATACATACGAGACAGAAACCGGGACGTATAAAAGGTTAGAAATGAAAACTTAAACTATGAGATCGATGGCTCTAACGTGGAGCACTCGAGATCTTAGGATTAACCACTTGCGCTGGAAAGACGTGTCACGCACGTCGTAATGCTTTTGTCACAGAATCGCCAACGACGTGGTATACACGTCGTTAGGCAATTGTTACAGAAGCATTGGAGCATCCTGGCACACGCGCCTGTGAATTTCTTGCCACCGCAAGTGGTTAACCCTTTCGGTACGAGCGCGCTGTCTGCCATGACACTCCCGCTGTACGGGGTGCCATAGCACATGTCCAGTCCTCTTTTCTATGAAGATTTTCTTAAGCGTTAAATAACAACTGTGCTTAATAACACTTTCCAACAAGTATCGTTTGTAGCTGTAATATTAAAAGATGTTTATATAAATTTCTACACAGATGGATGTCGGATATATCCGGCGTTCGTCCATACAGGACATCAAATGGATGCTGGATATATCCGGCGCTCGTACCGAAAGGGTTAAACTTAATCTACCGTGCTGATCGCTTTAAGATAATATATACCTAAGAAGTATCTTATATTAGAACGCGGGAATGTTTATATATAGAAAGGCGGGAAGACTATACAGCTTTTGGTTTTAAGTGGGTAAGGAGAAGGTGGTTGACGAGATAAATAAATAATTAGGAAAATAAATAAATAAATAAATGGGAGCACGAGGGGAGGAGGTGAGGGAGTATATATATATTTATTCGAAGATTATTTTGTACAGTAAAACTCGTATTACTGAAATTTCCTGGTTCTTCCGGGGGTGTTGGTATCGCGTTGCGGTGGACAGGATGAAACTAGCCAGGGAATAAAAATTCAAGGCACTGCTGCCCTTCGTTCTAGCGTCGCAATTAAGGAGCAATGACGGAGGGAATTGCATATTCTCTCGTCGCGGTTTTCCCATTCTGCTCATTAGTAACTCTTTCCTCGCGAAGGAACAGAAGGGAAGAAAGCCGAAATGGGATTACGTTGTTCCATTTCCGGCCAAGCTGGCTTGTTCGTGTTCTATGAAAACGAGGTATTATCTCTGCCTTTTTTCTCTCTATCTCTCTTTCATTTTTTTTTCTTTTTTCTTTCTTAGTATTTCCTCCTTTTTATTTTCATTCCTCTTTTCCTTCCCCCTCCACCGGGGAAGCGAATTTATCGCTCAATTGTTCCATCCGCTAGGCTAATTCGTATTAAGACAAATATCGCGCTCCTTTATTTACAGTTCCTCGGTGAATACTCCTTGAGCCGGGGCTACCATTTCGCGGATTGATAAACAACCTGCGATTTTTTGCGCGACGTTCTTACGGGATATTAATAGTGCTCGCAAAGAAGATTAAACACAGGAGAACCGAGAGAAATTTATCGCCCGCTAGCTCATATTCAATTTCAAACCTCGGAGAATTAATTTTTCCATTGTTATATGTTGAAAGTGATTTAAATTACGACAAATTTCGCGTACCTCTCCCGAGGAGCTTTTATCAATTAATTGCACGGAAGGGTCTTTTGAATAGAGCATAGCGTTTCTTCAGAATCCGCGCGAATTTTCTTCTCGAAATTATATTAATACTCGTTAGTCTCAATTTTCGCTTGCTTCGGTTCCTTCGATTTTGAGTTGAAAGAATTTCATTCTTCAAAGTCCGAGTCGCTTTTGCTCGTTCTTCATATCGCACTTGTTCACAGCATCGAATTCTTAAATTTTAATTCTTTAAAATTGGATATTATGAATATAATTGTGGGAATTCCTCCCTCCCCCCGCCCCCTCCAATGGGGGTTTATTAATAATTTATATTGAGGTCTTCTTTGTTTCTTCTGGTGATATATGCTTTTTACGAACCGTGTTGTCTTCTGTTTCCCCAGTCTTGGCTCTTGTGGTTTCTATGATGGCTTAGTGTCCTATGGTGTTGACCTGTTGGTATTCCCCATGGTCATCGTTGGTATCGATAGGGTAGCAGGTAGAAAGACGACAGAAAAAGGGAGGGATGCATTTTGTCCTGGGCCTGCTAGTGGACTCACCGGTAAGGCTTTCTTCTGGCAGAGATACTTGGACCAGGGATATTTAGGTGGCATAGAAACTTCTATTTAAGGGATGTCTAAGCTTCACCGAGGTCTTGCGAGAAAGTCCTCGAACCTCCTTCAAGCAGGAATCCATTTATTAGCGAGGGTGAGGGTTTATGGTTTTAAATAAGGGTGCATGGGCGTGAAGGGACAGCCTTAGGAGGAGTCTTAGGAGTGATCAGAACAGAGTTGTGTAAAGAGAGGTTATTAGTTAGTTGTTTAGTTGCATTTTAGTTGCGAGCCATTAGTTGTAACAGGATGAACTGTCATTGTATTGCTGAATTGAGTTGTAGTCTTAAGTTGTAGTTGATATAGATTCGTATGCATAGTCGTCACCCACATATTGTTAATCTACTATTATTATCATTATTACTAATAAATAGTTCTATTATTTACCAGCACCAATCATAGTCTCTACATATATAATATATTATTTTTCGACCAAGGGAATAACATTGCCAATGTACTATATTTTTCGAAACGTTTTAAATCATTTTCATACACTTATGCAATTCACAGACTATGTACACATTTTTGAGTTCTCTCTCACCAGGTACGAGATCGAATATTTATTATTAGATTGACGAACGTAACCGAATTTCCTTCGCAAACGCGATCAACGTTATTTTCCATCCCGCGACAATTGTTTCGCGAAATGAGAGACGATTCGATCAGAGAGGGAAGCCAATATTTCGATTTTCCTCCAGCCATGCGTCAAGTTTTCTTCTTTCGTTTGCAGTCGAGGAAGCACGCGATTTACGGTACGCGGTCCCTTTGAAATATCGACCAACTATCCCACGAGTGATCATCGTTTCATGACGTATACACGCGTCCGTGTGTTCCAAGGGGTTGGTCGTAATTTCGCGAGAAATCGATGCATCGATCCACGACACGTGTACCTGTCGCGAGGTTGTTGCTCGTTTTCCTTTGAGGAAATCCTATCTGCCAGGAAATGTCGTGCCCCGACTATTTTATCTCGCTGGGAAAGGGTCGCTTTCGAGGGTGGCTGCACGCATGCTCGTCGATTTAATGCGAAATTAACTCTCTGTACCGAAAGGTCGAGTTCGACATGCAGTAGGCTGTAACGAACTTTGCTCGCCAAAATTGAACACGTTCAGTAACTCGTGCCGATGTAACCGTGATCAAGGATTTTTAAGATCGTCGAGGGTTTTTAAGTCGAAAAATTAATTTTTATTTTCAAATCGACTTGGATTGATATTTTTATCTTAGAGTAAGGTTGAGAAAGTGAAGAAGTAACGCGTGGTTTTTGAATGAATTAGACAAACAATCTTGTAGGGGTTGCAAGCCCCGAAGGACTCCAGCGAGGGAATAATAAACAGGGACATCGGGTTTGACTTAGGCGTTTAGGACGATCCCTAAAGTGCATGCGAACGGATAAGTGACCACGTGCGAGGATTGTACGAGAGATATTTATGACTGGGTCGAGTGATCGAGAAAGAAAACCTGTGACTGAAATGAAAGAGTTTTGATTTTAAGTAAGAGTGCAAGGGCGCAGAAAAGGCAGAAGGAAAATTGTGTGTAGTCGAGACGTAGTGAATAGAGAATCGCGTGTTTGAGAGTTAGAATTGAGAGGAACTTAGTGTAATATTTTAATTAAATAAACCTGCATTGTTATTAAAAAGGAGTTGTCGTTTATTAAACGCGCAGATTGCATAGATAGGATTAACCCTTTGCACTCGGCAATTTTTCCATTTCAGGAAAACAGTAATTCGAAGAGGATATTTTTAAAACGGTAAAAAGGAAATTGTGTGCAAATTAAAAGGTAAATTTATTTTACTTTCATATTCCAAACATCGTTGGGTAATTGTAAATTTGATATATTAATTAACATCCATTTTTAGAATTTGATTAAATGGTGACTGAGGGTCACCTCTCGAGTGCAAAGGGTTAATCTAGCAAGAAATCCTACGATATATTATAAATGTTTCTCAATATAAATTCTACATATACAAACAAAGGAATGGATTGGATTGCTTTGGTTTCACACTTGAATATTTGGAGTAATTTTCTTATGTCGGATAATCGACCTTATGCAGGATATAAGACCCTTTAGGGGCTCGATTCAGATCATCGATTAGGGCGCCACACGTAAGATAATGGTGACATCTATCGTTTATGGTTCCTATTTAATTTATTCTATTGCTGTTCTACATTTTAAAATGAAACCTATCAATATAATTTGGCCACAAAATGGCATTAAAGTCGAAGTATGACAAGTATATTCTGCCATGAATATTTGGATTAATTTTTGTATGTCGCATGATTGACCTTATGCAAAATACAAGACCTTTTCACTTTAGAGGCACGATTGTTTATTCTATTACCGTTATACATTTTAAAATAAAACCTATCAATACAATTTGGTCACAAAATGGCATTAAAGTCGAGGTATGACAAGTGTATTCTGCCAACGACGAGAACGGTCCATTGTCTTACTGCACGTTGACACACACACACAGGACTCGTATTTTATTTTCGCAACGATGTTGGAGGTGGTGGAGAATTTGCGAATTATCGGCGTTTCGATTACGCGAGTGTCGTGCTTTACATGCGATCGATTAAACGCGCGAAGAGAATACCGAGCTTTTTACACCTGGCGAGCGTAATTTTGCTTCCTTTTATTTCTTTTATTTCCCCCTTTGCCGGACGAACGATTAGAATTTATCACGCGGAGTTAAAACGTCGAAGCATCAACGGCGATTTTATCCATCTCGAATGACGACCGCGTCGAAACGGTGGTCACGAATTAAATTGTCACGATTGCTGCAAATTACGCGCATGAAGCATCGCGTGAACCGGAGATATCACGATATCAGCACTTAACGTGCATAATATCGACTGTGTCGCCGTGTATATTGCTTCCTCGACGTAACAGCGAATTTTCCCAGAAGGATTCGCGGCCTTTTATATTTTTATGGGGCGTAGAATTCGCATTGGGAACGCGAATGTAACTGCAATCGAAGATTGTTCCTCGTGCTGTAAACGGAGCATGAGAAAACCATTTTACTATCGAACTAGGATTTTTACTTAGGCTACCAATAGTACTCGGGCAAAGTCACCATATCTACGAAGGCCTACCATATTCACGATATCACATGTAATTAGTTTCAAGGGTTGCCATCACGCTTTGATTCTTTAAGTATGAACTGAATATACAGGTAGAACCCTCCTATAACACGGCAGATAAGTTCCTAGAAAATGCCGTGTTGTGTGAAACGGTGTTGTACGAAACCTAGAGTCAGTACAAAAAGGGGGATTACGTTTCGAAAACTTACTAAAAACAAATTTTTCTTTAATTCTACATGAACAACTTAATTTTTATTAAAAATGTAAACGTATTTACAACACAAAACTAAAAAGAACAAAAATATTATTTTAATTTAATGCAACTTTAATTTAATAAATTTCTTCGTCGTCACTGCTCATATAGAAGTACAATCTTGTACAAAGGTTTTTCCAATTTTCTTATCGTGTTAGGGCAAAACCGTGTTATAGGATGCCGTGTTGTAGGAGGGTTCCCGCAATTTATGAATCGTGTTATAGTGAAATCGTGTTGTAGGAGGGCTGCCTGTATTAGGGGGACCGGAAAGTAATATCGTTTCTGCGCATATCAATGTTTGATTGTCATTTGTTACCTCATTCATGTTCTTCAGAGTCGTGCCAAAGATATTTTAAGGTTATAGTGCTTCGTTTATTTGTATACAATTAAACGTTACTTTTTGTTTGCAATTTGGGATGTAATGGCCAGCCAAATACCAGAAGATGTACATATCCGGTATTGTATGCCTTTTGAGTTTCGGAAGGGCAGTAACGCAGCAGTTGCTACTAGAAACATTTGCGGTGTTTATCCAAGTGCATTTGACATTCGTAAATGCCATATATTTCAACAATAATTCGTTTAAAATTAAATTAAGTTGCATTGGAAATTATTCTCGAAAGACTTGGAAAATGAATGATTATTGTTTCCATAATTCCACGCCTATGTATCTTTTCACTCTCGAATTTCAGCCGCTATAAAACAGTGGATAAAATCTCTTTAGCTGATAGAATTTGAAGTGCGGTCGGGCCATTAATAGCTATGAGAGCGCCCTATGCATAGGAGGCATCGCGTAAGCAGAGACTAATGAACGCGATAGGTAAGAGGCTTTGCAGGGACAGGGCTGATACAGTTAGTGCCGCGACAGGTATCGTAATATTTGGAATTGTCGGCGTGTTTTCCCGTTTCCTGGAACCTATGTTTGCACGCGCGTCAAAGCTTTACGAGCGATCGATGCTGCGAGCTTATAGCCCCGGCGAGCTTCGGAGTTCGTTCCTTTTTCTCGATATACGAGATGATCTACTTCGCATTACGGTCCGCGCTCTACATTTTCTCGTGGAAATGGGACTGATCGCGAGACCGGGGAAGCGGACCATCTTTGACCTTAACGGGTTAACAGCGAATCGGGGACGCACGATTTTCAATAATTTCCATTGTTCGTCATTTTTGCCATTATTTTTGTTTCTCGTTTCACACTTTGACTGCCAGTTTGTGGCATGTCATATATGACAGGTCTCGGTTTCTCCTGTGACGCCATGGTGGTAATTGGTGACCGGAACCCTTGAATTATATACAATAGTAAAAATTTAATGAAAATTGACAATTAGTGTCAATTGTCAACCGTTGCCAAGGCGCCGCGGTGGTCATTGGTGACTGGAGCGCTTGATCTACTTAGAATTGTAAAAACTGAGTGAAAATTGACAGTTAATGTCAATTGTCAACCGTTACCAAGGCGCCGCGGTAGTCATTGGTGATTGGAACGCTTGATCTACTTACAATTGTAAAAACTGAGTGAAAATTGACAATTAGTGTCAATTGTCAACCGTTACCAAGGTGCCGCGGTGGTCATTGGTGACCGGAGCGCTTAAACTGTTTACAATAGTAAAAATTTAATGAAAATTGCCAATTAGTGTCAATTGTCAACCGTTACCAAGGCGCCGCAGTGGTCATTGGTGGCTGGAACGCTTGATCTACTTACAATTGTAAAAATTGAGTGAAAATTGACAATTAGTGTCAATTGTCAACCGTTACCAAGGCGCCGCGTGGTCATTGGTGACCGGAGCGCTTGAACTACTTACAATAGTAAAAATTTAATGAAAATTATCAGTTAGTGTCAATTGTGAACCGTTACCAAGGCGTCCCATGGCAACCTGAGAGAAACATGCGATTTCAACCTGGCAGTCAAAGGATTAATAACAAGATAGACAGGCGTGAAATAAAGAAAGGACTGAACATGCTGCAACGATTTCCGAATTTATTTTGGCATTTTTGGAATTTGATATGGAAAGGTTGCCATTATCGTATCGTCATTGCATACATTTGGGTATCTCGGTGAAAGTATTTTTATTGCTCGGTGCATTCGAGGTATTGAAAAGGACAGGGTTTTTACAACCGCTGGGAATCGCAAAAGTTTTCCAAAGCCTGATGTATCTTCGCCGTGTTTACCTCGATACGATATAACCTCGTGGAAGTTGAAAATACTACCACGACGATTCTCCTTTCTTTGAACCCCCGTGTACCTTCCTTTCAGCCCGATACAATACGCCATCTATATCTTTTGCTAGAAATAACGTGTTCGATTTGTTCTTCGCATTTGCAACATCTCTATGTCAGGAGAAAAAACTTCTCCCCGGGATTTGTTTTCCTTTGATACGG
The DNA here is from genome assembly GCF_001483705.2 of Eufriesea mexicana. Classification (NCBI taxonomy): domain Eukaryota; kingdom Metazoa; phylum Arthropoda; class Insecta; order Hymenoptera; family Apidae; genus Eufriesea; species Eufriesea mexicana. The sequence continues at coordinate 100,045 of NW_016907882.1, read as the reverse complement.
CATAAAACGGATCACAGATCACGCTTCTGAGAAAAGAGTTGCA
>NW_016907882.1:84599-99367 GCF_001483705.2 Eufriesea mexicana | reverse complement strand
TATTAATATTTATAATATTTATAATATTTATAATATTTAATAATACCACAGAATATTTTTGAAACCGAAGATGATGGTAGTGCAACCTCGGTTTGCTCTCGTATTCGTGGGCAAATGTGATTCCGGTTTCTTGTTTATACAAATTTATCTATACGGGTTTGTTTGTACGAGCGTGGTATTCGGTTGAAAACTGCTTGCTTGTACTCGAATCGATCAATTAAAGATCCCGCGAATCTCGTCCACGTTTATCACGTTGTTCGATTAACCCCGAGTTTCATTCTTGAAACGCAACCACTGTAAATGTGGAGTGAAGTGTCGTTGCTCGACGGTGTTTAATCGCGAGGCCAAATTGCGAAATAAAGAGGTATCAAAGGTAGAAGAAAATATTTTCCAAGCTACCCGAATTGATTTTCAAAGGAAACCAGTACTCGGCGTCGTCGTCGTCGTCTCTCTGCTCCCAATTATCGCAATTTCGCGCATCCTATCGTTAACCGACGAAACAACGCCCACAGCGAATGGGAACATTGGATTCGCGAGGAAAATTCCGAATCCTTGCTTTTCGTCCCTGTGCAAAGTGCGTACAGGTGCACGTGTGCATCCTTTACCAGGTGTCGAATAAACGTGCACAAACAAATAGTTACGCTCCTTCGAGGTTCCAGCACATAGCAAATGAATTTCATATGAGGCGACTCGTTGTAGATGGCGCGATTGAGTTAGTCCCATTTATCGTCTAATGATTTTACCGTGTTATGTTTGGATAAGGAACATTTAGATGGAGCACTTAGATGGCAGCAAGCATTTAGATAATAGCGAACGAATAATGCATTAATTATGCATTTTATAATTTATTTCGTATTATGTCAATTAATTCTTAGACTAACGACTTGCTTCGCAATTTATTTTCCTCTTCAGTTACAATACTGTTACAGATCACACTTGGAACTCCTCTTCTATAAGTTCTATAAGTATCTATAACTATTGCTGGATTGCCGAATGATTCTTAATGAACACGACATAGAATTAGATCAACCCTACCTGAACGCTGTCAAGTCAACTCGCTGAACTTTGACGAAAGACGTCCCTTTTTATAGTAATCAACCGCGATTGTTCCTTGCTCGTACATTCTAGTAGGTGCCTGCCCGAATATTCTAAGGTGCTGGATTACTATTTTCCGGAAATTATAGTTCGTTCTTGTTACTAAACCGTGTACAGGGTGAATATGAGAAACTCGAAACGATACGTTTGCACGATTGTAATGTATTTTAAAATCTGAATCTCGAGATGATGGATCACTACATTTTATATTTTCGAAAACAAAGCTTGTTTCTTTGATCGTGACATCGATTGATGTTCATCGAATACTATGAAACGCTGTCATCTAATTGATTCGTTACGTTTCGTGATCCACAGAATCGAATTATGCGATTCTGATAATACCACTAAACTGTTAGCTACCTAAGAGGTACAAACTAAGAAACGGAGACTGGTCCGATGAATTTCGCGAATGGTCTGGCCGTGGAATGGGTTTTTACGAGCAATCGGCCATTTCCATCGTGGATATCGGGTCAAGATTTTTAAAGGGCGCGAAGCAATTAAATCGTCCGTGCTTAATTGATCATTCGTCCGTTCGTTTCGATGGAAAATGGTACATCGGCAAGCCCGTTGGGAAGTTTCTTCGATTCGCTTAAAATTTTCGCCGGATTATTCGCGACCTGTTCGGCGCAGCCGGATCGGAAAAACGCGCGAAGTAATTAAGAAAGTAGCGCGAACCACTCCGGAAACAGGGCTAAATTACTCGGAAAAATTTAATTCTCTGATAATATCGGTCACGTGCATCGTTTCGCGGAGCTCGAAACTTTCCACGCACCCCTCTCTTCATCGACTATTTCCTCTCGGTTAAATTTCCCATCGTTAATGACCGTCGTCCTTTGCTCGATTATTTTGCAAATGTTTCTCTGCTCTTCTTCTTCTCTCTGTTTCTTCGATTTACCCACGACTCGAAGGATGATAAGTATAATTCCTTGGAACGTATCGAAAGTGTAAGGCAAAGTTGCAGCTTATACCCCTCATGCTCTATGCAAAGATGACTCGTATCGTCGATCGCAATTTCAAAACGAGCAACTTTCTCAGTTGCACTTTTAATACGGCCTCTTGGACGGTTCCGCTTCCTTTGTTACCGACTTTCACGTTTATTTCTAATTCCGTGTAAAACCTTCTTAAGAGGTTCAAGCACCGAGTCACCTGGAACGTTAAAGCTATTATGGAAGTGCATGTTAAGCATTTATGGAATACACGTGACATATTTTCGAGGATAACGCGATCTTTCTACCCTCTGTCTCTCGCTAAAAGCTCGGTAGACCTAATATCCTCACTTAGGACTTCGTGTTAATTACGTACTCAAACAAGAAGAATCTTCATGGAAGCCTTGATTAAAATTTTTATCGCTGATGAGGATTTTATCATTTATTCTCTACTTTGCTTGTTCCAAATTTATGCGATTCTATTTGAATGTTTCGGTGGAGGGATAGCGGTCCTCCCCCACTGTTGCTGTGGTCATTTTGTCCTAAGTGTCCTCGATATAGTGGTGGTGATAGAAGGGATGACAGGTAAAGAAAGGGGTACGTTTCGTCCTGGGCCTGCTAGTGGGGCCCTAGCAGGCCCTACCTCAAACGAGGGATACTTAGGTAACATAGGAACTTCTGTTTATGGGAGATGGAAGATTCACTGAGAACTTGCAAGAAAATCCTCGATCTCCTATTAGTTAGGGTGAGAATTATGCCGCTATATTTCAATAATCATCGAGTCTCGTGAGACAGTTTTATCATTTTCACGCAGGTTTGAGTCACATAGTCAGCGACGAGCACGTCCTAGTGACGCAAGATGGGACACGGAGTCTTCAGAGGTAAAGCAATTAAATTTCGATCTAATTGACGGTAAATCGATGACACGGTGTTTTCCGGCAAACGGTCTGGTAATATAGCGAGATAGAATCGCGGAAACGGCCGAGAAAATAGGAATTCATGGAGAAAATGGAAGTGGCAGCGTCTTCATGCTAGCACGTAACGAGCCGCAAGGGGATGCTCACGGCCCCTGTCAAATTAATATGCTCGTCTGTCCGTTACTGCGATTGTGGAAGTTATTTTGGCCGATGTGCTGCAAATCCTCCTGCTGACGCGGATAGTGCGGCAGGTCAAAGTGATTTTCGAAAATATTTGGATACCCCGCGAATATTAAACTACTATCCTCCGAACGAACTTTTCCATTAACTGTTATTTCGTTTCCGCGAAATTCGTGTCGAGAAATCTCGCGCCTTTGATGCATGGAAAATTGCGTTGCGATTATGGACACCGTTGTGGATACAGTTGTATCGTTTATGAATCATTGAAAATATGGAAATGAGAATTTACGTTCAACGTTCTCCGGGGTTGCGCTAAGAAATCTAATATGGATAATATACGATGTTGTCGAAACAAAATTCCGCGAGAAATAGCATCGAGATCGTGGTATGCCAGAGATGAAGATTTGCATAAAGACTACCGTGTTGAATGAATTCAACGAGTCGTAAGAAAATCAGCGTTGTCACGTAGAAATGGGTTACCAAATCATCTCAGTAGATTGGACAAAGGCCTGATTGACTTGGAATGTCAAGAAATTAAATGGATTAAGCAGAACAAAATCCCCAAATTTATGGAAACAGCGAATATGTAAACAGACAACGTTTGAAGGATTGCCAATGGCCATTGTCTTCTCGCGCATGTTATTTAAATTTAAATTGATCACTCTCGATTGAATTTCTTTAATTGTCAAGGAAAGGGACTAGTAAGAGGAAATAAAATAGAAACGAAATGAATAGGAACCATAAAGGTTAAGCAAATGAAATGAACAACTCAATGATGAGACACAAACGACCCAACAATGAGACATAAAAAACCAACGACGGAATATTTGAATAAAAACGAAAAAATAAAATCGGAAAAAGAAACTAATAAAAATGACTTACCGAAACTAGCTTGACCATCTCTGACCCCCGGAAAGGTCGCCACAGTCCCACTGGTGAAGACCCGGTAGTGCCTTGTCCAGACCCCGAAGTGTTCCGTCCGAGCTCTGAACCGGCAATGGATCGAGGAGTGACGCGGGTTGGCCCTTTTATAACCCTCGATCGGTTTCCGAAATCGGCCGAAAATTTCCGAATTTTGTCGATTCCGTTAATTATTACTTTCGCGTTATAGTAGCCAATAATTTATTAATTTTTTCACTTTTATTATAAATTTACATTGTGGCCGATTTGTTATTAACAATATTAATTTGTTATTTGCAATAAATTCTATAGTTTATGTATCTTATAAATTTAATTGTAAATTTAATAGCAAATATAATTGCAAATGTGATTTAATTTATTCCTCTAGAGTGTAAATTTCCACGATGCATTTGTTACAAACAATTCTAAATCTTTTTTAAAACTTCAAATATCCAAATGATGAAAATAGCAAAATTAATTAGATAAAAAAATCTTTTTCTTTCCATTCAGTATGTAAATAGTTATGTGTACCACTGATAATAATTCGTTATTATTTATTGATCTTTTGCTACAATGCTACAGTGCTTTGATTTAATCTTATAATGCAGTTCAAGTTTATCCATTTTCCACTCTTTTAAAATACAGCTAAAGCAGTTCTTTTATTTATAAGTAATTATAATATAAGTAATTGATATTAGTAATTAATGGTTTTGGAATAAATAATTTTAGGCGTGGTTACATTTCGCGTACGTTGTAATATTACGTGTAGATGAAATTGTGAACTGCGCATGCGCTAGTTTCGCGCGAATTCTACCATCAGGCGAAGATGAAGTTGTAAACTGCGCATGCGTTAGCGTCGCGCGCATTCTGACGTCACGCGTAGATGAAATTACGAACTACGCATGCGCTACTTTCGCGCAACTGTTCATGCGCAGTCCATTATGGCGTCGCGTTACCGCGTATTTTCGCGAGTGTTGTGAAGAAATTTCAAGATACGAATAGACGTTTTCATGAACTCGACTGGAGATATCATAGAGCAGAGAGAACAAGGCGTCCGTTCCATGTATTCTGAATTTCGAGCTGCATAGTTACGGTGAAACGACATATGATGGGTGAGTCGATTGTTTTGTGATTTGTCTAGCGTTTTGTCGTGTCGTACGACGAACGATTCGAAACGACACATGACGCCGGTTGTACTTTATCGTTTTCTTTGCGAAAACCACAGCGATCACGATTATGTATACTCATGTTCAGGTTAATATTTCGTTTTAAAAATTTTATTATACGCATCATGAAATTGCATAATAATTAGTAATTGGTAACTGGTAGTTGTAAATTTTCTGAGTTTACATTTAGATATATGACTCCATCTACTAAGATGGTGGCGAGGTACGTATAACCTTCAGAGTTACAGTCGTAATACAAAATAATAAAGTCTTTTGAAAATTAAAATAAAAGTTATGCTATAAACACAGTCTCTAGGACGGAACAATCACATTCTCAATAAAAATGAAAATAGAAAATATATTCATCGTTACAAATAATCGTTTCTCTGTACATCTTTGCAAGAACGATCGATGGTTTTAACCAAATGGTAGTTGCTGTAGTTTCTGTTACGAATTCTCGCGTTGATAGCAGCAATATTCGAAATTTCGGAGAGATCGCGATATTTGATGAAGTATCGTCGGTGCTTGAAAATTTCATAATCCTCTATGGCTTGTGGTTTCCGGCAAACTTGTGCGATTGCGCCTGACCCTGCGTGCTCGACCCAAAACTTGCAAGGTGAAGATTTGCTATATCGTGCCTTGTTCACGACACGGTTCTCCAAAAGTTTATAAATACAACTCGTTATCGAATTAATTTTAAACAAACAAATAATATCGTCGGTGCATCTAAAATATTCGTCTAATTAATATAGGCATTATTACGATAGGAATAAATCGGAGTTAGAAAATACCATAACGTGGGCAGCATTGCTATTCCATTGTTTTGATTTTCGAAATTAATTTATTTCGCATTTTTGAAGTTACGTGTATTCGCAGCAACGGGATAACCTTCATAAATACATCACGCGATATTATTAATTTCGGTCAAATATCACAATCATATATTACGAAATGATAAACTCGTGGTTAACAAATGCAGACGTTGTTCCGAAATTGTTAAATATTTTACGTATCACTAATAGGTGATGTTAATGACAAGGGTTTCGAATTTCGATCGTTAATGAATTGTTTTCACTTGTGCGGAGGTTTAATTGTTTTTAATAATATATTAACGTTTATTATTCTCGTGTGTGGGTCTCGGTACGCTATGACACGTGTACGCGTGCAATCCGGGACGATTATTAAAAGGTTGTAACGAAATGAAATTATTTCGTAATTACCAAACTGCGTTTTTACAGAATTTAAGAGATAGGGGTCCTGTTTAACGCGAAAATGAAACGAACTCGTTGGGTTCCTTTTTCACTTTCAGTTTCCCTTCGTGTATAATTACGTTATTAATTAAACGTAAACTGCGGAATAGCTTACATGTTTTTACCAAGTAGTTTCATGGGGTTATTAATCCGGTGCTGTGCGAGTCTGCTTTCGAAATTACGTAACATTACCAATGAAAATTGCAGCGAACACCGAGTGAGTATAATTTGCCTTATTTGTAACCAATATTTAGTAAAAATATCCCTTTTTCGTTTAATTATATATAAATTACAAAATTGTAAAATTAATCCGCATACAGACTATGCCATATTTTACCCTAAACTGTGATCGTGATTTTATTGTATATTGTATAATTAACATATTGTAGTATCGCAGGTTTTCCACCTCGTGTACACGTAGCTTTAGCTTAGAAAGTCATCGAGGGTTCGAAGGGAAGAACTCCGGCAATGCGTCAGGCCCTTAGCATGACCACATTTGGTCATGTTGGGGGAGACATTGGAAAACGTGTGCATGTTGGGAAAGATATAAAGGAAGGTTAAAAATGGTACACAGTTCTTGATGCAGTTCTTGGTAGACAGTTTTAGTTGCGAGCTGTTGGTTGTTGCAGGCTCAGTTGTCATTGAATTGTTAAGTTAAGCGCTGTTTTAACCCTTTGCACTCAAGAGGTGAGCTTCAGTCATCATTTCATACAATTTGGAAGATCGATATTAATTAATATATTAAATTTAACGTAATGTAACAGTGTACGAGGTATCGAAATCAAATAATTCTACAATTCTGTTATTATATAATTCTTTATTTACTACTCAAAAATGTATCGTCAGTCTTTTAGTAGAGAATCTTTGAATTTCAACTCTTCTCCAGCCAAAAAATCGTCGAATGCAAAGGGTTAAGTTGGGAATCGATATAGATTCACGTAAAGAGATAATTCGTGTGTTTAATCATCACTCACATACTGTTAATTTATTATTAAACCACCAATCCCACCTCTACATAATATTTACAGAAAAATAGCTGGTTTCGAGATAGGATATTATCCAGAAATTCGAGTTCTTTGTTAGAAATTCCATGTCAGATTGAATTTTATTATATTGCCAACCGAAAGAGTTACAATTAAAATATCCTTTTTCCTCATTAAAATCGCGTGCTTTCTAAACAAAGGCTGCAGAAAGTTATGCACAGTTTATGGCAATAATTGGTAATTTCTGAATAAAATTCCTCGCGGAAAGTACAGTGATAATTATAAATTTATTCGAACGAACGTGTATTCAGGAGAAATCATAGAAAGAAATAACGAATGCAGAACCTTTAATCAAAAGTTTGCGAATACTCGGGTTTATAGGATACGAGCTTAGCGTGGTTAGTAACTCGCTGAAAGGTGGGAAAATGGCGAAAGACAAACTGGGGTGGAAGAAAGGGAAAACCGGCTTTTCTGTACGGAAGTAGTGCTTCGCGGGTGCAAAGAAATCGGTCGACAGATAGAGGTGACTTATCTTGCGGGATCTTTCGGACAGATACCAAGGCAGCACGGTTATAAATGCACGGGAACTCTGTTCTCGGTAGACCAAGGCGGCGGCACGATCACGTTCCGTGGTCGTGACGCGTGTTATGTATGGCAATCCTCCGCTTTCGTGTGTATACGTACCGAATTTCTCCTTAGCCCAGCGGCATTTGTTTCCAGCAACTACTCGCGACACGCGAAAGTTCATAATAACTCGATGGGTCTGCAATTTTGTAGTAACGCATGCGGCACTCGCGACAAATTCCCGGGAACCCCTTAACGTGTTGACTGCCATGCTGGTCATCAATGGCCGATGCTTGTCTCCTCAGTGGGGCCATCGTGGTTACCATTTGTAAATTTATATTTGATTTATTCTAACCATTTTTTGAAAATTTAATCAACGTATATAGGTAGAGAACTCCGAATAGAAAACATTAATAGTTTCCACCATTTTTCTTTTTTTTTCTTTGCCATATTGTTTGATAATTCATCATTATATCCAAAGAATAATGGAAATTCTATCGTGACCCCCTGAGTATACCATATAAAACGTGCGTGGCAGTCAAAGTGTTAACGTGTACATTTTCCTGTTCAGGGGCGGATTTGACCCATACCACCTTATGTGTTCTTCCAGTGGTTAAATTTAAATCTTGATACGTGGAAGTATTCGCAGCGAAGTATCCTCGTTTTGATATTTTTATATTGTAGAAAAACAGTGGTTGAATATAAATTTTTGTCCGGTAGAACGTGTATTACGATTTTGGAATAATCGCACAACGAGGAAGCAAAAATTCGTTTCGATGGTAATAATTCAAAGGAGTATCAACCGTGTAATTATTTCTAGTTTTACTTTACTAAGTTTGTCGAATGTTCCACTTTCCCCACGCGTTTAATTTTCACCGCGAGTATCGCTCGATCGATCTAGAGAGAATCAATGTTGCCATGTAATGTTGGAAATGTAACATTACTCGACATGTTCGATGAATAGACCGTGATACTTTGATAATTCTGCATAATAAACGAGTTCATAGCGCAGTAATTCTATTCGAGATTACTCTCAATTTGGCGAAAACGCGTGGCCAGGCAACAACTCGTGAAACAGCAGCTAATTCTGGGTCTCTTTGACACCTTTATCGTGAGAAGAGTAATAAATTCTACGCGCTTTAACGAATAAGTATATACACGTATCAGAGTGAATAAATGGCCCGACAGCCGACCAAATTAAATCTAACCTATACATCGACTCTAGGCTCCACATTTGCATACCGATTCTTCACCCATCAACCCATCAACGCGATGAATAGTTATTCAACGGTGCTTCTCTAATATTCCCCACGAATTCTATTAACCTGCTGAAACTAAACGTTCTTTTATCCAGTTTCTCGCGTAAATTCGAGAGCACCCTATCATCGGAACGCTCATCAACGCGAGACCCCAATTTCCGCGACCCGCGAACTACGAAATTACTAATAACTCTGGCGACTGGTCAATTAGGGTCGCTCGCGGGTTATCCGCCGGATATTACGTTTGCGAACTAAGATCTCGATCTGGCCACCGATTCTTCGGCCGATAATGAGCGTATTAGGATAATTAAAGCATCCGAGGTTGGTCCTTGCTCCCTGTGATACCGCGCAACGATATCCAGTCGCAAGTTGCCAGACTCGTTAATGTATCGCGTATCGGGGTGGAAACGAAAGGGTGAAACTGCGAAAGTGGGTCACGTTTAGTCATGCCGCATCGTCACCGCGGAAATTCGTATGGTCCTCGTCGGCGTTCGCCATTACCAATTCCGCGACACGGAATTATGACACGGCGCGCCGTGCGTGTGACCCCCTGTCGCGACACTAGCGCCGCCACTCTTTCATTCGTCTAATGAGTCCTCCGGGTCTGCCCACTCGCGATTCTTGTCCTGCGTTTTTATTATAGGCGACGAAGACGCGAGCTTTATTGTTTCCTTCGATTATACCGATTCGTATCTCCACGGATAAGGCGGGGCTAGCCTTTTAATCTAGCTTCAATAAGCTTATCGCGCGTTACTGCGATGAAGATCATTACCTAAGGTGGTTTATGTCGGAGAAATAGAGTCTTCTGATACTGGGCTGTTGAATTTACAGCGTGGTTCGTAAATTTTTATCGCAATGCTCTCGTTTTTAGATTTTATCGCGTTATTTTCATTCTCCGGTTCAAATAATTTTAATTCTTGGTCGTTTGGATTGTTATGGGGTACAGATTATAAATCGTGTAGATTTTGGAATTTTGGTGTTGGTAAGATTTTTGGGATGTCAAAATAAGACGCTATTTGTTGAATTAGAAGAAGCTAGGTGAAAATTAAAACGTGGGCAAAAGAAAATTCGCGGCATCGCAACAGAGGTTGTAGGTTTATTTTAGAAATACTCGAAGGAGCATGTCCGACAGGTTTCTTCTCAACAACTCAACCCGAATTTTTTGGGTTTTCTTCCACAAGGGGAAAAATTCTCCCACTACAGCTAGACCCTTTCAGATCACGTCATAAATTTCCTACGTCCATTTCAACGCTGCTTGTTTTGTCAGCCAATGATAGCGGCATTTCTTGCAGACATCGTGTATCCGGGTTATTAGTCGTTCAGTGCCAAACCTACTGTCGGTAAAAATCCAATGCGAACACGCGAATGTATAACGAGACGCGAAAGGAGAAATCTCCATATTTTCTCGGACAAAGAAATTCGTCCAATCGATATTCGATATTTGTGATACACGTTACCCAATAAAGATTCTTTATATATTACTCAAATTAAGATTAAAGATCCCTAAAACTGAATAGAAAATGTAAAATGGACGGAGAAATAGAATATAATAAAATTGAGGATCTCTTTGGGAGAATAACCTACAATGTTTGCCGAAATCGAGTTTCGAAAAGGCCACGATGCTAATAAGAAGCCTATAAACGCAATATAAAACTGTAATAAGAATAAGGAAATATAATAAAAATTCGATAATCGGAATGGAAATATCCTTCCCAATTATAAATCTATGGAAATTATTTCTGATATTAAATTATTCCCAGTATTTGAACAATCTTAATCAATAATAGTACTCCATAAACTGTTTTAAAAAATTAAATCACGACAAGAAGTCTATAAACGTAATGTAAAACTAATTACAAATAACAAAGGATAATGAAAATTCGATAATCGGAATAGAAATATCCTTCTCAATTATAAAATTATGGAAATTATTTCCGATATTAAATTATTCCCAATCTTTGATAACAGTACTCTATAATCTTCTTTAAAAAATTAGATCACAATAAAAGCATTTAGATCGTCTCTGTAAGCGTCATTTGGCACGATGGTAATCACTCCGATGGAACCGCGATACCACTTTCGAGACGTTTTAGGGGATGCTCAAAGGCGCATGCTCGATCAAATAGGGTAATCCTGGCTTTTCGCGACGCATAATTCTAATTCGCGGGAACGCCGGTAGACGAGAAAAATACGAGGAAATCTGTCTGGCCGAGATTATTTTCCTTGTTGCGTGATCACGATCCGGATGGAATTTTAATAACCACTTCGTAGATTTCCCCGGTGAACCATTGGAAAGAGCGGCGTCCACGAAAAAGGAAGAAAACCGCCCCCTATCGCTTACCCGCTGCTTCGCGTCGCGCTTCCATTTTGATATCCGCGTTGAAAAAAAGCGCGAATGAATATTCCGTCGCTGTTTTCATCGTTGCTTTACGATGGAGACGTGTGTATTTTAATAATTCCTCGCGTTGCTCGTTTAAACGTCGCGCCTTTTCTTCGAGACACGAGTCGGCCTACCTGCACGAGTGATTTATGGTCCGAACGGGGGCAGTTACTCATGAAAAATGAAATTCAAAAGTAAACCGCTCGATGAGGTATGCGAATTTTCTTTCTCGCATTTTCCTTTCTTTTTTCGTTTCCGAGAGCAAAGTACCTGGGTTCGAATCGTCGTTGGACATTAAAAGTTTGGCGCAATTAAGGGGGGCAAATGTCAGGCGGAATTAAGTTCACGAGCCTGGAAGATGCGAGGGAAGAGAGGAAGTTTGGTATTCGCGTGGGCTCTTGTCGTGGAACATTGAAGTTTAAAATTTGATTCGAACGTCGTGAGCTCTAATTCGACATGGTAAATTCGTTTACCGCGTTGAATTAAAGTTCATGGTAAATTCATGCACTGTTTGGGCTCATGCTTGCATCGGCTGTTCGTCATAGACGGGGGGTCTGTTTGATCAAACACGGTTGGAATAACGTTACACCGAGTTTGCTCGGCTGGAGCGTTTCTTGAAATCGTGTTTAAGTAACAATTGTTTCTCGCGACATTTTTCAACGTGGAGTAATTTTCTTACCGAGTATCGATATGCAACTAATATTTATGCATCGCTGTCGTTAAATCGAGATATTTAACTTCTTCGTAAACCAAGTCCTTTACGAGAGAAAGGGGGGAGGAAAGTGGAGAAAATGAAATTTATTCAACTGCTTCGTTTCATTTCGGAATCAGAAATCACTCAGAGTGCTTTATGAATTATTGAATCACGTTGTATTTCTTTGGCGAACATCGCGCGTTCGACAAAACGCGTAGTCCGTACGTTTAAGTGAAGCACATTTTACCGACTCCTTGTAAATTGAAATTGGCTGGGAATCGAGAGTTTATTTGACTTTATCGAGTGAAACATCAGCATCCCGTTTCCCCGTATTGGAAATTGGATTGGCGTTCTGTAAAAGTATTTTACGAATTCCCTTTGAGCCTTCCAGTTTATTCCAATCACGAAAATATTAAAAGCAGATGCAGGGTACATATTGAAATCGACACAGATTTCACGCTCTGAAATGCTCGAAAATAATGCACCGATGTTTTCGAATTCCGCAGAAGTCGATGCCTTGTAAACGATTATTATTTTCATGGAAATTTCACCAGGCCGATAATTAGCCTTTCGAAGCGAGACATCGTTAAGAATCGATACGTGGAAGACGTGCAAAAATTTTTAACACGCGATATTGACACGGAAAAATTTGCTTGACATCAACATAGAATCTTTAAGGAGCAAAGTACAGAATCGCGAATGACAATGCCTCAAAGACCCAATACGTCTAAAATGTATGCCATTGCGTGTCAATGAGTCGACAGTTTAATCACAGTCAATCTAAAGATATCGTCGTTAGATAATTTCGAATGTACAGATAGGTAAACGAAGATAGCCCACAGAGTTATTATCAAAAAGTAGGTCGTTGGATGACCGAGTCGCAATGGTCAGTGTCCACGCAAGTAGTTGTAACTAGGAAACCCCTAGACGCGTGCACAGTAGTCAGGTAGTCGATTTTGGAGAAAGTGACCGCCGCTGACCACCGACTGACCACAGGACGGACGCCGTTCATGGCAGACAAGTGACACCACTTGGTCAACGGATAACACCGGTACGCGGAACAGGTTTAAATACACTAAACGTCCGTAGAGATCGACGGTACTAGGATTAAAACCACCGTAAAATATTGTAGGATATTTCAAACTTTATTAGGATAGGGAACTGCGTGCGGACGGACAAGTGACCGCGAGCGAGGATTGTACGGATGAGATATTTATGACGAAAGTCTAGGAATGCGTCCGAGTGTTTGAAACACCTGGCCCACTAAGGGCTAGGTCACATGGGAAAAGAGTGATCGACGAAGAGAGAATGTTAGACTTTAGATAAGGGTGCAAGGGGCAGTCAGAAGACGTGCAGTCAGTGATCCAGTTAGGTCCTTAACCCCTCGGCTACTGTGGGCGCCTATAGGTGCTTAGAAATTTTGCGTTTGTGACATTAAGAACACCTATAGACACTCGATGCAGTTTGGCTTTCTTCGTTTCAGTGAAATTCAGTTATTCGGTTACTGAAATATGTTTCAATCCCTACCCAAAAGTTCGCCGTTCTCGGCGCACATCGTAACTCAATTCCTACCCTATGGTACGGCCAGTGCGTATCAAACTCTGCCGTAGCGAAGGAGTTAATCACCGAAAGTACCCTCCAACGTCGTAGAGACTGTGTGACTTCACGATATCCTCTCTTTCGTTCATTCTTCCCCTATCTCATGATCGATGTCTAACTCTAAATAGCTCCCCGTGAAGCGTCCTATCGTTCGGTCGTTCGCGATTCGATTATCGTTTAATGACGTTCATCGGCACGATCTTCATGGATATCACAAAGACGTTAAAACGTGCGAACGATCGGCGCGTTGAACGCATTCACGCGAGACAAGCCATCACCGCGTTTCCTCTTTGGATCTTCCAAAGAGGAAAGCCATCGGGGCACGAGGAACGACATTTTCCCGGCTAATCTTTCTCTCGGCCGTCGAAACAAGCCAGCGCGGATCTCGACAGGTCGACGGAAATAATACAGTCGATTGCATGGATCTGACGGGGTGACAATGAGGAAGAGCCAGTCGTCTATTGTTCTTTATCAGGCAGCACGGCCGGATGGCTACGGGGAGTGGACGTGGCTGCTCATCCATTCTGACCGGTGCGGGAAAATACTGTCAGCAGAAGTGACGCAGCCAGGTGGGAGGTGATAAAAGAAAATGGCGCGAAAAAGTGTGGCCAGCGCGCTCGTAGAAGGAGGTCGTAGAACAGGCGAACAGCTCGTGAAAGAAACGCGAACGACGCGGAAGCACCGGAAGCGCGAGGAGGAGGCTGCTGGAAGAAAGACGATGTCTCGTTCCAGGCAATAGGGCGATACGAGGAGGCGAAAGAACGGAAGGGATAAGAAACCGGCACCTAGGAAATGCCCGCAAATAATTACCGAGATCATCTATCAAGCCGTCCACTCTTCTCTCTCCTCTCTCTC
>NW_016907882.1:48918-83784 GCF_001483705.2 Eufriesea mexicana | reverse complement strand
AGGGAAAGAAATTTCTAAGAGAAAGATTATTTCAGCAATGCCCGATTCGCATTCGAATTCGATATGGTGGTCGAGTGGAGCTAGGTAATTTCGAGAATTTTGCAGCAACTATAAATCCGTGCGCCGTGTTGGAGAATTAATTTTGCGCCATGTGGGTCGTGCCAAAGTAATCCTGTTTATCGGCTTTGTAACCGATGGTTATCGGATTTGAAGTTTAAGATAATTAGAGCTGATTACGTTTCCTCACGGAAAGTCATGGCGCCATGCTCTCGAAATCTTGTTGCATCTCCATGGAAGCCACGCCATGTAATTGCTGCTTAAATGGACTTTGTGTGTTGTCTGCGAAGCGGCAAACGAGGATAATTTATGCGCCTTCTGGCGGCGTCTCTTACAGCTGATTCCAACTAATCCGAACCCTGTCCACTGTCACAAAGGTGATTACGAAATTCTCGAAGATTTATTCCGTATAGACGTTCCAAAAAATTTTCTCCACTCTATAACATCCTAACGAGGAAAACGCTGATAAACTTTATGGCAGAAATTTGGAACCCTGTTGCTGAATAATACAATGTTCCCCTGTGAATTTGACACCAGTGTTCTGTATTAAAGTCAAATATACCGGTGACGGATCTTCATCGATTATTCCCTAACTGGGGTTAAGAATTCTGAAGGTATCAATGAACGAAAGGCATTATTTTGTGTTTCTACGAGCTTTATTATGCAGAAAGGGGGCTGGTGCCGTGCCACTCGGTGCCAAACGCTGTCAATCTTAGGAAAAGGTCTGTACTGCTCTTTGGTTGCCAAGAAATTGATTTTTTCCAGCCCTAGCCCACGCATCGTGGTTCTCCTGTTCGCCAGTCATGAGGTATTGATCGTAATGACATAAGGTAGGACCCCATTGACTCGGGCCCCTCGATGTCACTTAGAGTGGAAACAAAATGGTTCCCTTTTTCGCATCTACAGACGCGTTCCTACAATTCTAACAAAATTAATTACTCGACACTTCTCTCGATACTTATTTCCACTTCGCGAGAGTGTCGCTACTTGCATGGCCGAACTGTGCAAAAATCAGTTTGCCTCGTTAGACGATGCAGAACGACAGACGGTTTTAAAAGGAAACCGGACAAAGCGGGAAGCGCTCGTTGCAAAGATAAAAGCTCGTGGCGGTGGAGGTTGGTCGGAAAGAGACGAACGTACATTGTTCGGCTGATATTTTATTGATAGCAGCATCCCACGTATGTTTCGAATCGTTCGGCTGTACACGCGACCCGGTAGATCGATAACACATGGCCTCGTGAATATTTCAATCGACCGATGTTACATCGGTTCGTTCCGTAGGTCAACTTCCCTAGTTACTTTGTTCCCTTTGCGCTCAACTTTACGATACGACGTGCATAATGGCGCGTGCAAGGATCGACGTACATATGTCTGACCGTGAATCTTTAATCCGATCCATCGGCCGATCTTCCTTTCGCGAACAGGGCATCCCAGGATCCATTTATTCGCGAGCGGAATAATGCTCACTCGCGAGTGGCAACTCTGATCTTTACCTGTGAAGCAAACAACTCGAAAGACAATATCGATTCCTGGATTTGTTATCATGTATAGGCTATCACAGATCCCTGTCAATTTTATCCGGATCCTTTGTTCATGACAAATTGGTAAATTAAAGATTTTTGCACGATGGATTAGCGAAATTAAATGTAGAATATGGAACGAACCATGTGCAAATTGTTTGCACGCATAGTATAATATATTCCAAGTTAAATTGACGGAAGGAATTAATAGGGAAGTCGAGAATCTCACGAAGATGATTATTTTTGGTATTGTATGACAGATGGGTGATTGCAAATTTTTACGGTATCGTGGAAATTATGAAGTAATAGTAAAATAAGTTAGTAAAGCCTTTTCGACGGTATTATTACTCACCAGGAAATTTATTATTAATGCCCCAGGTAAAACACGATGGCACCTTGACACTTGGCCATTATAAATGCCAAGTACCTAGAGCATGGGGCAATAATTCGGTTCATTTTTTCGTTTATGATTTATACTCTTGTGTACAGATTCGGAAAATCCATCCAATAACAAAATACATAATCCTACCTAAGTAGAGTCCATATAAATGTTAGACCTAGTAGCAAGGGGTATATGAAAATAGTCAATATGAAGATAACGAGACAGTGCACTTGCTATTCGCAGCCAAACGTAATCTCTTCTATTGGGATTATAACAGGTTTCAATTGTAAAATAATAACGATATATATATGCTCTGTTAAAGTCTTTTATTACTCAAGAAAGGTTTATCTGTCTTTGAGTGCTTCTCTAGAAAGACTGACCAATTCGCAAGAGAGTGTCAATAGGCTACGTGACGCGGTTCGCCTAAACCTCCAATTTTTATCGAATGTTTATATTGAGAGACAACCGTATACATTTTTACTTTTGTCTTAAAGTATCTCTGACGTTTGGAATCGATATAAAACAGTTGAGAGCTGTAAGGTGTCAAGCGTTTATCCTTTCTTGACTCTCAGCTGTCAATTCCTCGTCATTCTTTGCTGTATAGAGATGTGAAGGGTCGAATCTTTTATCAGCCTTATTAAAATTGTATTATATACCTTATTTTCCTTATTCTTAATTAAAATTACTGTCTCACTAAATATGCGAAGCACACTGTGCTCGTTTCCTAACCTTTGAATCTACGACAGTTTATATAAACATTCGTTCTCGAAATATGGATCTCTTAAATTATTTATTCATTCCTTATATCCTAGATTGATTTTATATACGACTAAACTTGTCTTTTCAACATCCTCAAAGATCCTCGTCTGTCACTAATCATCGTCAAGCAGGAACGACCTAGTGACGATATATCTAAAGTAATAAAGTAAATTTAAAGCCTCATCGCTGTCAAAGAAATTTCCCAATTTCACACGCGATATAAGACCCCGGAATTACTCGAATATTCCGAGAATACCGACACACTTCGAAATCTCTACATCTAAAGTGAGCACAAACTATTCCGAGATTATCTTCTTGATGCTCCATCAAGACACGCTCCGAGTCGCCAAAATTCATACAATTCGCGAAACCATAGTCTCAGAGCGCAATTACTCTCGTAGACGTCCATTTCCTTGATATTCTCATCGGCGGCAGAACAATAATTCCGTCTGTGTTTTCCACGTTGCAGCTTCAGCAGCAAGACTTAATTAAGGGATTGTATTTCAACCTATCCACCCCTTGTGCTTCTCGGAGCCTGTTCGTCCGGTTTCCCGGCTCGAGCCGGCTCTTCTGCCAGCCTGCGATGCTCGATACCACCGTTATCTTATTTTCAATTAACTTCTTCTCTCGCCGCGATTGCCACCGACTGGTTACATGCCGGAGAACCAGGCGACCGGAACTGCTCCTTGTCCTCGGGAACCACCCCTTTCACCCTCAACGCGCACCCTTTTCGCAGCCTTTGTCCTCGAATTTATTCCACGCGATTACGGTTCACTCGTTGCGATGGAAATTCATTTTATTTCCGCAATATTTTTATAGAAAATTTGTCCGTGAAAAATAAAAGATATTAAATACTCCAAATATCTATAAAATGTGGTTTAAAATTATTGTTTCAGTAAATTACTGTCGAATTATTTTAGGGTTTTCCTTTTTATTTTTTTAAATATTCGGGATATTTTTGAATTTTTATTTTTGGGTATTTTGCGTTTCCTTGGACTTTTTATTTTAATGGAGATTTATTTCTTTTTAGATGTTTGATGAATTTGAGCATCGAGTTGCTTGGGGTGGTTTGGAGTTTTACTCTGTCCTAGGACGGTAATGTTTGTCTGGAAAGTTTGGTCTTTGATGTAACTTATTGTAATACATTTTACGTTCAATGTAATTTTAGTTCTATGCTAATTCTATTTATTTTATTTTACAATTACACTGTATATTTCCAAGTTAATTATAATTGTATTTTTTAAGTGAAATAGGATTTAAAAATTCACCTCCTGATTGCCAAAGATAAAAAAATAATGTACTTGGAAAATCACAGAAATCTCACGACGTTAATATTGCTGGTTCTATCGAAGCACGAACTGTGTATTTGTTGTATGATCGTTGTCGAGAAAATATTTGTCTCTCTGACACGTGCTATCGAAAATCGCATACTCGAAAATTGTTCATTTTCAAGCTTTCAGGCAGAATGATTTCGGTTTGCACAAAGTGTACTTTCTAGTATGTCTTCGGCCTTTGAAGAATACAGCACAGTTCAATTTAATCGAGTTCCAATTCCATTTTCGTTACAACTTCCTCACAATTTCATGTTCTCGAAACAGATCGTCATTCTCCTCGCCACTCTGGTATTAAAACGTAACTGGTTTTCGCTCCGTGGTTTCTATGATTGTACCTTGTGTCAACAATTCATTCTCGCTTTGATTTTCCGGTTATTTAATTACAGCGATGGTCCATGAATATTCGTGTTTCGAAAAAATTGAAAAATTCTGAATTCCCTTGTGGCGGCATCATTCTCACCCTCGTCAATAAATGGATTCCTACTTGAATGAGGTTAGAGGACTTTTTCACTAGTGTTCGATAAGCCCTCCATTTCCTACATGTACAATTTCCAAATTTTCCATATAACCTCGTCCAAGTCAGGACCTACTAAGGCTAGGTAGCTTTACTGATGGGTCCACAAGCAGGCCCAGGACGAAACGCATCCTTCCCTTTTCTTTTCGTCCCTGGGCATGTTAGGTAACCCTACTGTATCCCTGTATATAGTCCTACTGACGACACTAGGCCCTGCTAGGCCCAGAGACCAAAGGAAAAGGAAAAGGAAGGGATGCATTTCGTTCTGAGCTTGCTATTAGACCCATAGGTAAGGCTAGCTAGCAGGCCTAGGACGAAACGCATCCCTTCCTTTTCCTTTTCCTTTCGTCTCTAGGCCTAGAAGGGCCTAGCAGGGCCTAGCGTCGTCGGTGGGGCTATATACAGGGATACAGTAGGGCTACTTAGCATACTCAGGGACGAAAAGAAAAGGGAAGGGGTGCGTTTCGTCCTAGGCCTGCTGGCTAGCCGTACCAATGAGTCCAATAGCAGGCTCAGGACGAAATGCATCCCTTCCTTGCGTCCTTCTACCTGCTACCCTATCATAGCACGACGACCAAGACGATGTCAACCGGCACAGTAGGAACCACAAGTCATCATTGTAACCCTGTATGGGTACCCCCGCAAACTAGTCGTCTACAACTAAAACTGTGCTCTGACTACTCTCAACCTTTTCTACATATCTTTTCCACCCATTCCTCCCTCCTAGCACCACCACCAAATCGAAGATACTCGTCACCAAAGGAATACAGCAACCATGGGGAAGGACACCCTCACACCCCTATTTTCCTAAACCTTCTCGAAAGTTAAAGTATCAATGACGATTCGTTCCAATTGAATATTTCCTAATCCAATTGACAGCGTTTTCCATAAAAATTCCAATTTTACCAGTAAATTTATTTAAAACAATACGTAGGTTTGAAAATCGTAAGTGGTGCAAGCATTTTTCGCAAAAGATCTTCCTTTTTAATCCAGTTAATTAACGTTAATCGGAGACAGTGTGTCAGTAAAGATGAGGGAGCATAACGGTCTAGTGGCTGGTGATAATGAAATGGATTTAATAATAATCCTTTTCGGTGGACAAGCATTAATTTAAGTCTGCAGTTCGGATTACGCGCGAAATTCAACGGAGTTCGCGGAAAACGCGAATGAGAAATATCTTTGGCGAATAAAAGGGAGAATTTAAATTTACATCGGAATATTCAGTCTTTCCACGGTCATTAAAAATTTCTTTCAAAATGTTACAAGGATATGAACGATTAAAAGATATAAGGAAGCAGGTGGAGATCAGATTATATTTAATACCCTTGCGAAAATACCCGTCAAAGCATGGCGGACGGTTCAGGGCGAAAGGAAGCTGCTGTAAAAATCAAAGACGAATCGAAACTACCGGTGAAAGCGAGATTATCGTAACCATCTAATGACGGTGGCTAATAGAGTAACAAAAAGGGGGAAAAAGAGGAGGATTTTCGGTTTTAACGGACGAAATGTTAATTCCCTTCGAAGTACCAGAATTAATATAGGTCGCGTGTTGGTTGGGTCGCCGTTAAACGTCACAGCGAAGCAGGTCATGGGTGAAGAGAGGATAAAAATCGAGGTAAAACAGTTTACACTGTAAATTGGAAGCTGTATATTCCTCGTTGAGAATCGGAGCTTATTTCCAGCCGTATTTCCCCGTTAAATTTTAAGCTCGCGCATTTGCGATCATATAAATTTCATTTGATTTTTCGAGCAAAACAACCGTGGTGCTTTTCTCTCTTCCTTCTCAAACATTTACCGTTCTTCGTCATATCCGCTTGTAGACTAACAGGCTAACAGCTGTCAATTCGTCGGATCTTTTTTCTGTCTTTTATATTACGCTTATCAAATAAATATGCAGTAAAGAGGTGTTATCGGTTTATTATTATTTCACGCGACATCGGGCAGCCTATTTCAATCCTTTTGCTATGGGTGCTGAATATGTATAACAATCACTTGGTGCATCACAGCGGCTGATGCCATTACGCTGTCAGGAAATGGTTAATCGTCTCGTGGCTTTCGTTGTTCTCAAAATAGCTGATAAAACTCACCCGCTCCGCGTTCTTTTTCTCGTCGAATTTCATCGGAGCTTTACGCAAATGTGACGCTGTGATGACACTCTTGTCTCCAGACGGAGCTTTGACAGCTGTATCTTCTTAGCCACCACCAACCAACCTAGGCAGTGCGTGCTAAAGGTCACGTAGACTCCTATTCCAAATTGTACATAAACCCACGAAACCCCATCAAGCGTTATACTCGAACCTCTCCAACATGTTCAAGAAACCGAGGATTTCCTGGCATGCCTAGTTTTATCTTTTATAAGACTATCATCATCCCCGTGACAGGAACGTCGTTCAACCACTGCGACAGGAACCGCAAAAATCGTGGATGTGTCCATTTGAATGCGCACGAGTCACTGAAAGGAGCCCTCAGAATGCAGCGAGCAGAGGGTTACACACGCGCCACGTATTTACGAATTTTGCGAAACGGGGGGATGCAGCGGACGTCGAGGGGGTGGAGAGCAGAGGACGGCGTGAGAATGGCGTGAAAGGAGGTATCGGGTCGAAAGACGGGAAGATATAAAAGGTCCGCGGGATAATAAAAGGGAAGTAGAGGGGGGGCGCAAGGAGCCGGAGCGCAAGGGGGTGGTTCCCCGGGAGAAAAATGCTTATTGCTCGTTCGGCCGTGCGGTCCCGTAAAAACAACGAGAATATTCTCCGGCGAGCGCAACGCGTTTGTCAGAGTTGAAAACAACGGGCGGAAGTTGGCCGGAGATAAAGTTGCGGCAGGGTGGTAACATTCAATTTACAATATGAGAACGAGGCGAGCCTTTCGGGCTTTCGAACTTTTCGGCGACCGAATGCGACGGTGCCGCAATTTACTCTCGTTTCTCTCCACCTTTTTCCCCGGTCTCCCGAAGCCGAGCCGAGGACGAAGAAAGCGGAAGAGGTGGTGGATAGAGAAGGAACGGTCGATAGCGAAAAGCACAACAACAAAACGCGAACGAGGCCCTCGGAAAAAGAGGCTTTAGGTATCATTGGAGAGTAGGGAACGTATGGGCTCTTTCGTGCTGCCCTATTGCGTTCTCCGATAAATCGAATGTATTTACCAACACACACGCGCGCGGCGACGGCTGAGCGCACATGGCGGCGCGTATGAGCCGGCGTGTACACACGCCGACACACGGATGCCGGAAGCCCACAATGGATCGCGTTTACTCGTCGAACAACCACGGATATACCCACTTTTATCCACGGTTTATACGCATCCCCTCCACGTCCGCCCACATGTCCACCCGCACATCCACAAGGAGTACGTGTATATATGTGCTACCAAGACAGCGAACACTCGATCGGATATACGTTTCCACCCCCGATGTTCCACCGATATTAAAGCTTTTAATATCGGCAAGCGAATTGATACCAGGTCGGGCGACTGGACCTCCGATTTTGCTACTTCTCGTTACTCCAGAATGGGCAGACGGTTCTTACGTGGCTGCAGTCCTTTCGTCCAAGTTAATATCGGCAGAATGGAAAACTTTCTTCCTTGGATTTTCTTCCTTGGGTTCTCCTTGGCAAGCGAAGGCAATTTTTACGAATCCTTAACGGAACAACTGTAGTCGGGTCCCTTCGTTCCTCTTCATTTCGCGTACTGGAAAGAAACTCGCAATGCTTTGATTCGCGATGATTTTCGAGATAAGTCCGTTTCAAACGGGATCCAGTTGTAAACGACTCATTGTCAATAGCAAACGAGTCGTCTTATGCAACAGACAGGCGATTTTAATTCGAAACTTTTGTCTGAACTTAAATTAGACCGGCTAACGACGCGAAAGTGGGAAATGATCGAGCTCTAAGGAGTTCTAACGAAATTACTCTGACACGCATGATTTTAGCAAACTAATAAATGCTTCTTTGATATTGGAACGAACGTAGGAAATTTATGGCGTGACCTCAGACGGGTCTAGACTTAATAAGAGAATTTTTCCCCCTGTGGAAGGAAATCCAAAAATTCGAGAGTGGTTGTCGAGTAAAGACTTACCCTGTCATACGTGCCCCCTCAAGTATTTCTTGATGATTATTTTGCCCACGTTTTTATATTTACTCAGCTCCTTCTGGTTTAATATTTGGCGATAGGAGACAATTTTTCGAAATTTAGAAAGTGATAGGTAATTGGAGTATCTTCCAAGGTTTTTTGGCAAGATTCGCCTGTATCGATGCACAGCCATCGACGTGTGCTATCGTTACACCGTTATCGGTAATGGCACTTGTCGAGATAATTGCAATCGTATTAACGAGGCATGACTGCGCATTATACCGCTTTGTAATTAACGGTGCAGGAAAATTTTCGCGGTTAAATTATTTTCAAGTGGTACGCTCGGTGTAAAACGCGACGCACAATCGTGATCGTAATTGTCGCATGCATGGAATTCGCTTTCGCGTAAGAATTATGCAAATTCTGTATTCACAGCTGAGATAGGTGATGCGTCGTTTGAATTTTATTTTTCGGAATTACAGGGTCGTTTGCGAACGCCGACCGTGGTGCTAGATTGTGCCAATTTCGTTTTCACACATCGCGGAGTGGGGGACATTGTCATCGGTGTGTCACGTGTAACGAGATTATTATCGAGTATCTTCTTAGTCATTCGATACATGGAGAAATTGGTAGAAATTAAGAGTGAACGATAAATCGTAATTTTCCAGTGAAATAATTTTGGAATTTTTTTTAGAAACACGGATCGTAATCGAATTCTACGCGAAGTCGAATCGAATTAGATTTAAATTGGATCAAAGTCTGGGTTTAATGTTTAATATCCTGTGAAATATTTTACAGCACCGTCTGTGAATGAATTTCCCCCGTATATTTTCTGAAGATTATTTAGCGAGAAAATTGCTAACTACGAGAAGCCGGTATTATTTAATTTAAAATTATTAATTCATCGGGAGTCTTTTACTGCCTGGACATTTTTCTCCACAACGCGATAGAATAATTTTTTAATAAACTCGTTTCACGTTTTCTATCATTCTCTTTTCGGTATTTCAAAAAGTCAGATTTTTCCTCTTTTATTCCCCTTGCCTCTTTCAGCTCGTTCTACAAGATTTAGGTCGTAGCTTTATTTATTGTAGCATTTTCAGAAAAATTTGTGAATCAGGGGAGAGCTCTAAATAAGGATCATACTCTATATAAAAGTAAATAGAAACTTTCCTGAAAAGTATATTTAGATACCATTACAGGAGCAGAAACGTAGTTGGCCTGATTTCTTCTCGGTATTTTAACTAACGTTAACATCGATCTCTTCTTCTGCAACCCCTTTTCATCATTTCTAATATAAACTCAGTTATTCTATTTTTGCAATTGTAGAATGATGTCAATCGATACCAACATTGCCAGGAAATCATTCGGTTAATTCTTTGACTGCCGTATCGAAATCACGAGTTTCTCTCAGGACGCTATGGGAGTATTTTTATTATTCAAAGTATATAATGGGAAAATAATAATAAATTACCCAATGGAACGTTTATTTTATTGGCAGTCACGGGTGACCACTATGGTGCCTTAGTAACGGTTGACAATTCACACTAATTGTCAATTCTCATTCAATTTTTACAATTTAATAAGTAGTTCAAGCGCTCCGGCCATCAATGACTACAGTGGCGCCTTGGTACGATTGACACTAACTGTCAATTTTTACAATTTTAAGTAGTTCAAGCGCCTTTGATCTCCAATGACCACAGTGGCGCCTTGGTAAGGGTTGACAATTGACACTGACTGTCAATTTTTACAATTGTAAGAAGTTCAAGCGCTTCCAGTCACCAATGACCACTGTAGGACCTAGGTAACGGTTGACAATTGACACTAATTGTCAATTCTCATTCAATTTTTACGATTTAATAAGTACTTCAAGCGCTCCGGTCATCAATGACCACAGTAGCTCCTTGGAAACGGTTGACAATTGACACTAACTGTCAATTTCTACAATTTTAAGTAGTTCAAGCACCTTTGATCTCGAATGATCACAATGGCGCCTTGGGTAAGGGTTGACAATTGACGTTAACTGTCAATTTTTACAATTGTAAATAGTTCAAGCACCTTTGATCTCCAATGACCACAATGGTGCCTTGGTAAGGGTTGACAATTGACACTAATTGTCAATTCTCATTCAATTTTTGCGATTGAAAGCAGAAACCGTGGTCAATCAAATAAGACGAACGTGATTAACAGTCACAGTGTTAATAATAATTCTCAGTCCACAATTCTCAAGATCCTTTCTACTCTTCCACCCCCCAATCATTTAACGAAGCTCATACCTCTGTTCGATCTGAAAGACTTTCACGGAATAAGTGTTTTATTTGCTGAATAAAGCCACGTCGTACTTGGCAAATTTCAAAAATGACGAGTCACAGTTCGTACCCATCCCCGATCAACCGCCAGCAAAATATTTCTCCCAATTTCCTCTTTATTCGGTATTGCCGCTGAAAAATGTGTCATCGAAGCATCCCCGCATCTAGGTCAGCTTAATCGAAACACCGTGCGTTCCAGACGTGCTCGTCTCGTTCGCGATAAATACACATGAAGGGGACATAACAACGGAAATCGCGGGGGTGTTCTCGAAGATATTACGAGTCCGTTTACGACGCGAAGTTACGGCGGGAACTTTCGCGGACGCAATATGCATAAACGTAAGAGACTTATGCAGATAGACCCCGCGGATGGCCGGACATTAATCCGTTTCTCAGTGGATCGTAAAGATTTACGATTAAAATAAAGGCGACCAGGAATTCTGGGGCTCGTAGCATAGCGTTCTCGTATTTCGCCACCGCGCTCCTCCGATTGTTATCAACGGCTCGAACGCGCCCATTTGTCGGTGCGCGAAAAACGAAGGAGGGAAAAAAGGGGGGCAAAAAGAGAACATGGAGAGGAAATAAAAGGAGAGAAAGGAAATTTACGAGCACCGGTTGTTCATTTCTCTTCGGGCTGGAATTTATATTTTGTCGCCGAGAACGCTCGATCTATATCGGCTTAATCAAATATTTAAAAGCCCTGTTCGCGGCCTCGTAACGCAAAAACGATGTTTTCCGCTCTTAACGAGCCATGGCGGCGCAAAAGCATTTGCTTCGCTCGTTTCTTCCTATCATTCTAGCGTTTAAGGCAGATCTAGATCTCGTCCTTGGCAGATATTCCTAGCCACGTGAATTTTGTGAGTTTGTTGTGTAACAACCGTATATTTATTTTAAAATTATAATTTACACACGTCTTATATCCTAATTGTTCATCCTCACGCTTCTTATAACAAACTGAATTTCCTCATAACGTATTGACTCAGATCTATAGCAACTGTACAATACCACGCATTCTAGATCTTCCACTCGCACTTCTAAAAACATACATATCTACATTTATGCCATTACTTGAACTCACACACTTGCGTTCACACTAATAAAATCAAATCCACAATAGTTAATATAATAACGAGATGTCTCACAGAAGTACAACACCGTAGAGCTGACTTGTACCAAAGTGCACTTTATTTCTCCCTGGCTGAGATATATGTATACAGTTTTGTACGTTGGAAAGGAGGTATATTATGTTTACTGATTAAGGGTAACTTAATCACACACTCGCATTCACACTAATGAAACCAAATTCACAAATTTGTTCTTTCTATCGTCGAGTCGCTGTTTTAATCTTCCATTCTTCCATGTACTGCTGTATTCTGTACATGATTTCTGAATTATGTCATACTTCTCTTCGGTTGTCAATAGCATTTGTTTCTAATTCGACGACATTGCGATGTAACGTTGTGCCATGTGATTATTATTATTTTATTATTTGTTATTATTTGTCGCTATAATAATATTAAATTATAACGATATTATTGCACGATTATTATTACTTTTGTTAATATTGTTATTTTCGTGGAATTTGCTATGTCAATTTCACACCGAATCACTGCGTATAAATTTCATTAATTTCGTCCTTCGCGTTGAAGAGTTTGCATGTCTATATGCGATATTGTAATTGGATATATGGTAGAATAGGCATTCCCGTAACAAAGGTTTTACTGAATTTAGTTACGAGAATATTTCATTCTACATTGCAAAGTCTTGGAATATCTGACGCAGGAATTAACTCGATTTTTATCAACGATCTTGGAGTTATTGGGTGTGCTTCAAAGACTCCCGATACTCGTTGTAAATCAACGCAGTCGTGTGTCAAACATATTATCTCGCGTCGGGGATTTTGCAATATTCTTCGAGTATTCGCGAAATTTTAGTTGCTGATGTATTTCGGCAATATATTTCTCGATATCGACTAGCAGCGAGTGTCTACACGCGAGAAGGCCAGCAGTTTTATTTTTCCAAAGGACACAAGTCGCATTACCGAGCAAACCTAGAAGTCGCGTGTCCCTGGTACTACCCACTGATATCGTCGATAACAAACCCACCGCGCCCTTCCGTCATTTTCTTCCCTTTTCTTTCCCGTTCCGCGACCTTTCCAGAAAGCCTAGAATTACAGTTATCCTCGAAAATAACCACCTGCACCTCGTGTTTGCCCGAGTTCGCTTCTAATTTCAGCGAAACCGGAGTCCTACGTGCTTTCCTTCGTTTCGATGTCCTATAACGGGTCTGCTCGACAATAGGAACCACTTTTTCCAGGACTCTATCACTCGCGAGTAGTGTAGTCGAGGATTTCTCAGCCGCGACGATAGCGTTATAACCCCTACAGTTCTGCTGTCAAACCTAACTTCATCTATTTGGAATTATCAACGTCCTGCATAGTTATCTGACACCATACTCAAAAATAGACGCCTTGTCCTAAAAATTAACCCTCTTCGTAAACACTCCATCTCGATTTCCCACGTCACCAGATATTTTATCTTAAAATTGACCCTCTCCATAAATACCCTGCCTCAATTTTCTGGATGCCTTGTCTTAAAAGTCCCGTGACAATAATCATGGCATCATCATTTACGTTTTAACACGTTAACTGCTATGGTGGTCATTAGTGATTTGTTAGTCGGCGTTTGTCTTCTCAGTAGAGCCATAGTGGTTACCAGTGTCCGGCAATACTAATTTTTAAAATTTATATTTGTTTTATTCCATCCAATGTTTTAATATTTAAACAACGTAAATAAATGCAGAACTTTGAATCGAGAATATTAATAATTTGCATCATTTTCCTTCTCATTGCCATATTGTTTGATAATTCATCATTATTTCCTAAGAATAATACAGATTTTCTCGTGACCTTCTGAATTTACTATATAAAAAGTGCATTAACGGTAGTAAAAGTGTCAATTATTTGTGTTTATTATGGAACATTATCGGAATATTACTAATAATCCAATATCCCAGTACAGAATATTACTAACTGGTAGTTCGCGAATAGTTATTGAATTTGCGATAGAGTGTTCCGCTGTAAACCCAATTTCAATGTTTGTGAAATGATATTCATTAACTAATGTCAACTAGTGTTAATCAATATTAGAAATGTTGGCTGATGTCAACAACGCTCGGATTTTCGTACGTATGTATGGCGATTAGGATAATTTTCACGTACTCCTGAGTTACGAAGCGAGTAGCAAACGCCCTGTCCTGGATTAATTTAACAAATTTTATTTTCGTTCAAAATATAATATCACGCATTATAAGCTTACCCGAGGTGATAAAGATGAATACAGAAGTTCAAAAGTCACTAAATATTTTATTTACTTACACTAAGAGAATACCAACCATGACACACGATTTTCAGTGTTGTTCATACGGACTAACTGCAGCATTATGCAAATTTCTTTGTTTATTATTATATATTATAAATTGAATATTTTATTTATCGTTCTAGGCAGCAAATATTTAGAAAATATATTTAGGGCTGTCCCAACTGAGATTTACGAAGTTATATATTTACATTGTGGCAGCTGTGTAAATGTTTACGTATACACGCTATTTTACAGGTATTTATACAGACGTTGGTCTTCAAAATTTTGCTTTTGCGTGATAATTTTCAAAACAGGGCCCTATACACATAGGGCCACATCACGCTTGGAACACCTGTATTTTCTTTCTCTTCTAATTCTTTCTGCAACCGTTGCACGAGTGCAGACGAAACATCCCCTATTAGGGTTTTGTTTGCTAGGTGTAGGAGGTATAGGGACCTTCGATCATTGGGAATGAGTGGAGGGAATGACCAAAGGGAGTGCGGATGAACATAGTCTCACAATTTTTTTGACAGAGGGTAAAATAATGCAGGGATTGTATTGAAAAAATTTCTCTCTTATCCTAAGAGATGACAGGACACGTTAGAACAGTTGGATCGCGTTCAGAAAGAATTTTCTAAGCTCTAACAGCTTTGAAACCTATGGACGTTGTATCACGTCCACAGTCCGGCTGTCATGTTGCATCGTGACGTCGTACAACGTCTACAGACGAGAAAGGATCAATGCCTGCAATATCGATACAAACCGATGTCTCTGTATCGATTTCTCGTGCAAAAATACATATTCAAGGAAACAGGTCTCCCCATCGCAACACCCCTATCGATGTTTCGACTAATCTACGATTTAAAGCAAACAGTGGGTAAAGTCCAATTCGATATTTCACCCCGCAATACCGTCGTAGTCTCGTTATCTCTGTTTCCCGATAGAAAAAGGACATACACGGGAATATTTTTACATTTTACCGTGCCCCGTTCTTCGAATCACGATCTCCTCTCGAACTCCGGGGTGGCTCGGTATCGCTGCGCGTACTTCGCGTTATTCCACTGTGTACAAAGCTCGCGTGATTTTCGCGTGTCATCCGACAGACGGGATTTCCATGGCAAAATCACCGGTCGGCCGGCGGTTTCGTGACTTCAATCAAATCGCCTTGTGCACCGCGAAGACTATATTTTCCAGGTCGCGCGGAATCCCGCAGCGGGATGCCTGTGTTTACGCGGACAAAAAAACGAGGGGGTAAAAGGAAAAAGGGAGCGAGGAGGAAATAGAGAGAAAGAGGAGAAAAACGAGAAGAAAGAGAGAGAAAGGGGAGAAGCTGAAAAGCGTCCTTTGATTCGAGATGCATCAGCGTGGCCGTCGAACCAGCGCGAAAAGTATTTCCATCGCTCTTTCTTCCCCGAGGTTTTTCAGCGGGCTGCCACGTGTTTGCCGACGCCGAACGCGCGAACGAGAAGAAAAGAGAAAAATAGGGTGGAAATACGGGCGGGGGGAGAGGGCCGGGGAAATAAAAGCAAGAGTGGGCTCGGTAATCCGCGCGCGTTTCCTCGTTATCTCCGCGAAGGAACGCCGCGAATTTTCGCATTAGCACGGCGCATCGCGCGGTAATCGCGAGAGGGTGGAACGGTCCGCGAGAGTCTCTCTCTCTCTCTCTCTTCCACCCCTTTTCTCTCTTTTCTTCCCACTCCTTTCTTCTCTCATTCCGCGTCGCGTTTCTTCTTTTTGGAGCGCAAGACGGGGCCACGAGGGCCGCAGCGTCGCTGAAAGTAAGAGCCACCCTCTCGTGAAAACCACCCCCGGGCCGTTGGAGCGCGCGAGAAAGGTAATCTGGGTTACACGGATTTGTTATGTAACACGGAGTAACGCCGAGGCGACCGAGTTTCGCGCTGCGGCCACGAGAGCCCGTGAAAGACCTCTATTTTCGGAGAACGGCGTGTACTCGTCGCGTTGCTGGAAATAGTAACGCAGCCTGCTAACCATCCCCATCGCGGTCTTATCTTTCCCGAGTTTATCTTGCCGGACTGTGGCCAATTATTCCGTTCTTCTGGTCTTGTTTGATATTCGGCAAGGGAAACCGAAATAGTAAGCTTTGCAAATTGTCTTCGCGTGTAAGCGAATATTTATTCGTGGAATAAATGAAAATTTTTTCCTCTTTCATAGTGTCTTATCATTTCCAAATTTTCATCGTGCCTAAATTTGTTGGAAACTAAGTTAAAGCTGACTACGAGTTTATTTGAGCATGTCCCCTTTGCGAAATTTATTTCCGCATCCACACGCATGCCCCCTCCCTTTCTCCTCTAACTCTTTCATGAATTGCAGGTGAACTTCCGAGATGCTTTTTCGTAAAATATTCAGTCGCGTTTGTTCGAAATCACGAGTGACCATGCATTCTTCTCCTGAACGCTAATTTATAGTACATGCTCCATTAGAGCTACGTTACACTCGTGTAATTATGAAAATAGTCCAAATAAAATATCGAAAAGAAGTTATTTTATCCCTTATTTCGCGTTGCATTTATTTGTATAGTGATACGTTCGAGTTATCTTTGCCAAAATAGCAAAAATTGGATTGGCAAATAATTTAATTTATAATACATGTAGGGATATGTTCCGATTGGCAATAAACGGAGTAAAAGGATGTTGTTTAATTCCAATATATATTCTATTTGTGAGCTAAGTTACAAGCTAAAGGATTAAACTAACTACGATATCCACACTCGCACTCTTCGAACTATCATAGACTCTCTTTCAATCTTTATGTATCCTCTCATCAACAGGACTCTCAACCTACTATTCCTACGTACATTTAACCCTTTGCACTCGAGATGCGCCCTCCAGTCGCCATTCGATAAAATTTCGAAGCTCGATATTAATTAATATATCAAATTTAAGATAATATAACAATGTGCGAAATATTGAAATTAAATAATTCTGCCTGTTAATTGTTATACGATTTCTTACTTACTGCTAGAGAAATATCATCAGCTTTATAGCAGAAAATTTTTCAACTCGCATATATCTTTAGCCAAAAAATCGTCGAGTGCAAAGCGTTAAGTCGCGAAAAATCGAATTTGCTATTAATGCAAATGTACCATGTATATATACACTGTGTGAGATTTATCTGTTTATTTTATCCACGATAATGGGGATATTTGTTAGTGGTGGTTGAAATTTAATTACAATAAGAACAATTATTTATTCAAATACAAAGATTATCAAACACAAATATCACGTTGAAATATAATTAATTTATCACAATACACCCTCACACGTCTTCTCACCATTAATACTCAATTGCAACTGACGTATGCCAAATCACTCTCTTTTCTTTTTTCTTTTTTTTTCATACGTTACATTGCATACACAATTCACACAACATCTCAATCATTACACGCATATTCATTTATCAGAATAACCTGAATTGGTTAGATATTTCCATCTCATGTATACTTGTTCCACTCGTTCCAGTACATATATATTTAAAAATCTATGTAATCATTACCACAATATTTGTCGTGGGGATATTATTTGTCAATTTGGACTATTTGTATTTGCCAATGGGGATATTAAAGCGTTTTAGAAAATATCGTGGCTGGTGGAGGTAAATTCGTTACGTAAATAAAATTGCGAAGAATACACCTCGGCGGATTCTCTTCTAAAGCACTCGGGAAGAAAAAGAATTTCTTCCACGACCACCGACAGTAGGAGTTTTCGTAATTTTCGAGGAACGAGTCTCGGAAGAAAGATAGTTCCACTTTTAAAACCGGCTTACCACTCGTTACGTTTTTAGGTCAGGCTCGGTGCCCTCATCGGAGGACCGCTAATTTGCATCTCATAAACACAGATTTCCAAACGCGTCCCCGTACAAAGAGCGATTTAGAGCGGTTATGAATTTTCAACTTCATCCCCCTTCATTAATATTAATATCCTAGGATCATAGAAACGGCGATACGGAAGTTGCGAAATTAATTAAACATCGCTTTATCGAACTTTGTTTGATAATTCATCATTATTTCCTAAGAATAATACAGATTTTCTCGTGACCTTCTGAATTTACTATATAAAAAGTGCATTAACGGTAGTAAAAGTGTCAATTATTTGTGTTTATTATGGAACATTATCGGAATATTACTAATAATCCAATATCCCAGTACAGAATATTACTAACTGGTAGTTCGCGAATAGTTATTGAATTTGCGATAGAGTGTTCCGCTGTAAACCCAATTTCAATGTTTGTGAAATGATATTCATTAACTAATGTCAACTAGTGTTAATCAATATTAGAAATGTTGGCTGATGTCAACAACGCTCGGATTTTCGTACGTATGTATGGCGATTAGGATAATTTTCACGTACTCCTGAGTTACGAAGCGAGTAGCAAACGCCCTGTCCTGGATTAATTTAACAAATTTTATTTTCGTTCAAAATATAATATCACGCATTATAAGCTTACCCGAGGTGATAAAGATGAATACAGAAGTTCAAAAGTCACTAAATATTTTATTTACTTACACTAAGAGAATACCAACCATGACACACGATTTTCAGTGTTGTTCATACGGACTAACTGCAGCATTATGCAAATTTCTTTGTTTATTATTATATATTATAAATTGAATATTTTATTTATCGTTCTAGGCAGCAAATATTTAGAAAATATATTTAGGGCTGTCCCAACTGAGATTTACGAAGTTATATATTTACATTGTGACAGCTGTGTAAATGTTTACGTATACACGCTATTTTACAGGTATTTATACAGACATTGGTCTTCAAAATTTTGCCTTTGCGTGATAATTTTCAAAACAGGGCCCTATACACATAGGGCCACATCACGCTTGGAACACCTGTATTTTCTTTCTCTTCTAATTCTTTCTGCAACCGTTGCACGAGTGCAG
Source organism: Eufriesea mexicana (assembly GCF_001483705.2). NCBI lineage: Eukaryota > Metazoa > Arthropoda > Insecta > Hymenoptera > Apidae > Eufriesea > Eufriesea mexicana. Next base: position 64,576 of record NW_016907882.1, on the reverse strand, counting down.
ACGAAACATCCCCTATTAGGGTTTTGTTTTCTAGGTGTAGGAGGTATAGGGACTTTCGATCATTGGGAATGAGTGGAGGGAATGACCAAAGGGAGTGCGGATGAACATAGACTCACAATTTTTTTGACAGAGGGTAAAATAGTGCAGGGATTGTATTGAAAAAATTTCTGTCTTATCCTAAGGGATGGCAGGACACGTTAGAACAGTTGGATCGTGTTCTGAAAGAATTTTCTAAGCTTTAACAGCTTTGAAACCCATGGGCGTTGTATCGTGTCCGCAATCTGGCAGTCATGTTGTAGCGTGACGTCATACGACGTCTGCAGGAGTGACGGGATTAACGTAAGGGCTGTAAGAACACATCACCCCCTAGGTAATTGTTCCGATAAAATTTCCAACGAGGAAAGAAACAGAGGAGATTGTTAATTGAAATATTTCGCAGTCTCGAATTTCTTCCTCCACTTTAGCCTAGGAACTTCGCTCGGGGTGAAGTTGTCGGCGAGCTATTTTCTCCGGGTATCGCTCGCTTGTGGCTTTTCTTTGAATATCTGCTCGCCGATAAGGCAAGAATTTTAATTCGGTCCTAAACTTTTCATCGGCAATGTTTTGCTCGCGTTCCTCGAGATCCAAGAACGAATTCTGTTCCCCGAGTTGCACGCTGCGAGTTATGTCCGAAGCTTCTTGTTTTTTTATCCTCCATTCTTGATGAATATTTTGCGTCTGTGATTAATTTTTACCCTTCTTACGAAGAACGCAAGTCGAGTTTTCTGTATTTTCATTTACAAAGTTTGTATATCTTGCTCGTGGAATCCACTGTCGGCATTTCCACCCATTTGGCTGTCCACTTTTCACCCTTTGCTCGCAAATTTCCCTTCGCGGGCGGTTCTTGCCTGTCACGCTGCGTTTTCTAACCTAACTCGTAGCAACTTTGTGTTTACTGTAATAGAGAAGCAAATTTTATCGCGTTTGAGTGGAATTTATTTAGGAAATGCGTATATAAATTGATTAAACTGCGTGGCGACATTCTTGATTCGAATTTTGACGGAAAGGTGTCAATGAAACTTAGTCAAAGGGAACTTGTCTTGTAGGTACGTCTTCGTAGTTGGAAACAGGTCAGGGTAGTTGGAATCCACGCGCTATCTGTGAGAAATTCAAAATTAAACCCTTTGCAGACTATGGTCACATATATGCGTTCTCTGTAAACTGTCAATTCGGCCGAGGAACTCATATATGCGTTTGACGGAAACAACTGACAGAGCCAAAAGATCTACATATGTCTCATGTAAGTTCATCGCTATGACCACATGTGTCTAGAGTTTGACATCTTGGAGTGCTCTAAAGTGGCTCTAAAATGCTCTAATAGTGGGTCAGCAGAAATGTGCACTGGCAATTTGAAATGCCTATCGTGACAGCAACTTGATTCCATGGTACGGTCAACTTCGAACCGTCTCGTCTACATAGGTTTAAAAATGTCAATACAATCGGTCAATTAATTCAAAAGGCTATTCAAATTGAAAAATGGCTATAGCAATTCAATTAATTTTGATCCCTTCATTTATGCAAAACTGTCAGCTCACCGCGATATTAGTCGAAACTGTCAATACAACTTATCAAATCATTCAAGAACCTATACAAATTGGAAAAGATTCGTCGTATCCAAAAATATGGTTCCCATACCGAAATCTATAATATTTACAATCTATAAGTCGTTCAGAAACAATCTATTGTCGACTAGTATCAAAAGAGTCAAGAATTCTACCCCAATGGAAAGAGTCAAACAGTGAAATCCTAATTCTATAAAAGAACACTCGATCTTCGAACTTTTTCCAAATTTTTTCCGAGTTAGGAACTCTCCCATTGGTCCAATGTATTACTTTTTCAACGTAAGGATATCCGTGCGTACGTGTGCATGCGTGTGCATTTACGACCAGGTCGGGAGTCATTGACAGCGGCTAGGTTTACGGTGGCCACTTAACCTTATGGTCGGAGCTCGGAGAACATTTCGAGGGAAAAAGCCAATAAGGCGATGGTTCCCAGATGCGTGGACCACTGGAGCAATCGTCAAGTCGAGGTCGTCGTGGGCCTAGACCCGGTTCCAACATTTGGCGCGCGTGACGATCGGGGTAGTCACCCCTAGACCGACAGAAGCGGGTGGAACAGAAGGCCAAGTATAGATAGGAGTACAAACTCTTCGAGAATCTAACTTCTTGAAACCTTGACAGGGAATACGATCACGTTGGCTAGACATGAGATTTAGGAATTAACTTGGTCATCCTGTTATATAATAGTAATACCGATGTCATCGACTGTCATTTCTTCTTTTAATTACAGGAGAGGAGTAATAAATTCGCGGAAAAGTTTGTTAGTCTTGTTGGTATAATTAGTAGCTTGTATTATTAGCGCTATTGTACTATTATACTATTAGTATTATTGTATTATTGTAGTACTATTGTACTATTAGTATTATTGTATTATTGTAGTACTATTGTACTATTAGTATTATTGTATTATTGTACTATTGTAGTATAGTACTATTAGTATTATTGTATTATTGTACTATTGTACTATTATACTATTGTACTACTGTGCTATTGATGCTATTGTACTATTGTACTCCTGTTCTACTGTACTATTAATACTATTGTACGATTATACTATTGTACTACTGTACTACTGTACTATTGTACTATTGTACTATTGTACTATTGTACTATTGTACTACTGTACTACTGTACTATTGTACTATGAATGGGACAATGAATGGGTTTCATTGACATCTTTTTTCCATTTTTTTTTCTTCTTTTAATTACAGGAGAGGAGTAATAAATTCGCGGAAAAGTTTGTTAGTCTTGTTGGTATAATTAGTAGCTTGTATTATTAGCGCTATTGTACTATTATACTATTAGTATTATTGTATTATTGTAGTACTATTGTACTATTAGTATTATTGTATTATTGTAGTACTATTGTACTATTAGTATTATTGTATTATTGTACTATTGTAGTATAGTACTATTAGTATTATTGTATTATTGTACTATTGTACTATTATACTATTGTACTACTGTGCTATTGATGCTATTGTACTATTGTACTCCTGTTCTACTGTACTATTAATACTATTGTACGATTATACTATTGTACTACTGTACTACTGTACTATTGTACTATTGTACTATTGTACTATTGTACTATTGTACTACTGTACTACTGTACTATTGTACTATGAATGGGACAATGAATGGGTTTCATTGACATCTTTTTTCCATTTTTTTTTCTTCTTTTAATTACAGGAGAGGAGTAATAAATTCGCGGAAAAGTTTGTTAGTCTTGTTGGTATAATTAGTAGCTTGTATTATTAGCGCTATTGTACTATTATACTATTAGTATTATTGTATTATTGTAGTACTATTGTACTATTAGTATTATTGTATTATTGTAGTACTATTGTACTATTAGTATTATTGTATTATTGTACTATTGTAGTATAGTACTATTAGTATTATTGTATTATTGTACTATTGTACTATTATACTATTGTACTACTGTGCTATTGATGCTATTGTACTATTGTACTCCTGTTCTACTGTACTATTAATACTATTGTACGATTATACTATTGTACTACTGTACTACTGTACTATTGTACTATTGTACTATTGTACTATTGTACTATTGTACTACTGTACTACTGTACTATTGTACTATGAATGGGACAATGAATGGGTTTCATTGACATCTTTTTTCCATTTTTTTTTCTTCTTTTAATTACAGGAGAGGAGTAATAAATTCGCGGAAAAGTTTGTTAGTCTTGTTGGTATAATTAGTAGCTTGTATTATTAGCGCTATTGTACTATTATACTATTAGTATTATTGTATTATTGTAGTACTATTGTACTATTAGTATTATTGTATTATTGTAGTACTATTGTACTATTAGTATTATTGTATTATTGTACTATTGTAGTATAGTACTATTAGTATTATTGTATTATTGTACTATTGTACTATTATACTATTGTACTACTGTGCTATTGATGCTATTGTACTATTGTACTCCTGTTCTACTGTACTATTAATACTATTGTACGATTATACTATTGTACTACTGTACTACTGTACTATTGTACTATTGTACTATTGTACTATTGTACTATTGTACTACTGTACTACTGTACTATTGTACTATGAATGGGACAATGAATGGGTTTCATTGACATCTTTTTTCCATTTTTTTTTCTTCTTTTAATTACAGGAGAGGAGTAATAAATTCGCGGAAAAGTTTGTTAGTCTTGTTGGTATAATTAGTAGCTTGTATTATTAGCGCTATTGTACTATTATACTATTAGTATTATTGTATTATTGTAGTACTATTGTACTATTAGTATTATTGTATTATTGTAGTACTATTGTACTATTAGTATTATTGTATTATTGTACTATTGTAGTATAGTACTATTAGTATTATTGTATTATTGTACTATTGTACTATTATACTATTGTACTACTGTGCTATTGATGCTATTGTACTATTGTACTCCTGTTCTACTGTACTATTAATACTATTGTACGATTATACTATTGTACTACTGTACTACTGTACTATTGTACTATTGTACTATTGTACTATTGTACTATTGTACTACTGTACTACTGTACTATTGTACTATGAATGGGACAATGAATGGGTTTCATTGACATCTTTTTTCCATTTTTTTTTCTTCTTTTAATTACAGGAGAGGAGTAATAAATTCGCGGAAAAGTTTGTTAGTCTTGTTGGTATAATTAGTAGCTTGTATTATTAGCGCTATTGTACTATTATACTATTAGTATTATTGTATTATTGTAGTACTATTGTACTATTAGTATTATTGTATTATTGTAGTACTATTGTACTATTAGTATTATTGTATTATTGTACTATTGTAGTATAGTACTATTAGTATTATTGTATTATTGTACTATTGTACTATTATACTATTGTACTACTGTGCTATTGATGCTATTGTACTATTGTACTCCTGTTCTACTGTACTATTAATACTATTGTACGATTATACTATTGTACTACTGTACTACTGTACTATTGTACTATTGTACTATTGTACTATTGTACTATTGTACTACTGTACTACTGTACTATTGTACTATGAATGGGACAATGAATGGGTTTCATTGACATCTTTTTTCCATTTTTTTTTCTTCTTTTAATTACAGGAGAGGAGTAATAAATTCGCGGAAAAGTTTGTTAGTCTTGTTGGTATAATTAGTAGCTTGTATTATTAGCGCTATTGTACTATTATACTATTAGTATTATTGTATTATTGTAGTACTATTGTACTATTAGTATTATTGTATTATTGTAGTACTATTGTACTATTAGTATTATTGTATTATTGTACTATTGTAGTATAGTACTATTAGTATTATTGTATTATTGTACTATTGTACTATTATACTATTGTACTACTGTGCTATTGATGCTATTGTACTATTGTACTCCTGTTCTACTGTACTATTAATACTATTGTACGATTATACTATTGTACTACTGTACTACTGTACTATTGTACTATTGTACTATTGTACTATTGTACTATTGTACTACTGTACTACTGTACTATTGTACTATGAATGGGACAATGAATGGGTTTCATTGACATCTTTTTTCCATTTTTTTTTCTTCTTTTAATTACAGGAGAGGAGTAATAAATTCGCGGAAAAGTTTGTTAGTCTTGTTGGTATAATTAGTAGCTTGTATTATTAGTGCTATTGTACTATTATACTATTAGTATTATTGTATTATTGTAGAACCATTGTACTATTAGTATTATTGTATTATTGTACTATGGTACTATTGCATTACAGTACTATTGTACTATTGTACTATAGTACTATTAGTATTATTGTATTATTGTACTATTACACTATTGTATTATAGTACTATTGATACTATTGTACTATTATACTATTATACTATTATACTATTGTACTATTGTACTACTGTACTATTGTACTATTGTACTATCGTGCTAGTGTACTATTGTACTATTGTATTATTGTACTATAGTGATCGCGATTATATCATCGCGTTTCTTTTTCTTTCCTAGTTTATATCGTGGAGGGTATATAATATATTCAAAAATTTGTTATATTTTTCGATAAAATTGTAAGAAGGTTCTACCGCAATAGTTCTATACTTGGTTCAACGAGAATTGGCAGGAAGTATAAACAATTTCATGGAAGAGTGCGTGATCAGAACGGGACTAGAACAGGGCTTCTTCTGAGCTCTGCACATAAGGAACGAAGCTGGACTCTCATGCAAGGGCCCTCCGGAAGGGTTCTTCGTTATTCGTGCCTGAAGATCTACGTTTGCCAGCCATTCAACTGCAGCCATAGCACTGATCACACTCCTTTTATATTTTCTGTCTTTTCTCGTTGAACGGAGCACACCGTGTATAAATTCCTACGAAAAATTCAAACAGTTACCGCGAATATACTCGTTTCTAATACACATCATGGAACCACTCTAAGCTATCATGGTGACGCATGGCAGTAGTATGAACCGAGAAAAAGCGATCTCGCAGATGGGGATTTATATAGCGACCGTCCTAAATTCCAGCGAGGCAAAGATTGGGGAAAACGAGGCATGGTGTGACAAACCGGTGGATATTAGCCCCGTGTATTGAATTCGGGGCGTTATCGCGCGGCGTTCACGAGCAGTCGAAAACCATTCGCTTAAATTTTTGCCGGGAACGCGGCAGTTCCCGATGCATCGTGGCCCCAGGGCTGTATTATGCGGCGGCACGGAGCACCGGACCGTTCGATTTATCAGGTATCCGTGGTCCGATAAGAAATGAAATATGCGAGCGCGCCATCTTTACGTACGGCCCACGGTAACAACGTTTAATCTGACCACCATGCCTCGACCTACATTCCCCGTAGACATTAAGCGATCCCATCGGCCGAATAAATTCCCGACTCGCGCGGCAAAATTGTACTTTTAATTCGAAGGGGCTGCCGGCCACCCCTTTTGCACCCTGTCCCGTTTTCGGTTCACCCGTTCTCCGCGAAGATTCGCCGCACACCTGTTGCGATTGAAGCTTTCGCAATGATCGTTCTGCTCGTGACTAGGTTCTCCCTTGTTTCGTCATTTTTTTTTTTTTTTTTTTTAAACGTGAGAGAAATCTTCCATAGATACCCCGTTCCCCTAGGGAAGGGGACTGGATTATGTGGGATTTTTACGCACTAAAATCCTCATAGTGGTCTTCCTCGCCACACTAGGGGTACTGGGAACTCGAGACGAACGCAACCGGTGCCCCTCTCCCCCTATGGCATGCCAATTCCGTCGTTGCCATCCCCCTTGGAAAGGGGACTGGATTATGTAGGATTTTTACACACTAAAATCCTCATAGTGGTCTTTCTAGCTATACTAGGGGTACCGGGAACTCGAGACGAGCACAACCGGTGCTCCTCTCCCCCCATGGCATGTCAATTCCGTCGTTGCCATCCCCCTAGGGAAGGGGACTGGATTATATGGGATTTTTACCCACTAAAATCCTCATAGTGGTCATCCTAGCTTTACTAGGGGTACCGGGAACTCGAGGCGAACACAACCGGTGCCCCTCTTCCTCCCATGGCATACCAATTGCCTCGTTCCCCTTTTTATCCCAGCTTCGTCTGCTTTTCCAATATTTTTCGAGTACTCAGCCAAGGTTTTGTCCTCCTAAAGATTAGCAAAACGTGTTCCTGCGTCTTTCAATAGGGGGTTTCTAAGATTATGGTTATTACGTTCTTCATCTTGACGCTGCTCCATGGGTAGCTATGGAAAATGTATTCATTCGACGAATTTAGAGGAGTCTGTCAATCGTCGTTAAGTGTGCAAAGTATTTAACATTTGGCTATTTTATACTTTTTTAATTAATTTTGTATAGCGTTGAGGGAAAAATTTTTAAAAACTTGCGACGTTAAACGTTTCTATGAATAAAGCTACGAGCTCTCTATTTGTCGAATTAATCGAGGTAAAAATAATTGGAAATTCTCGTCGCATAGGAAATTGCGCTCTCTAAATTTACGTAAGTCTTTAAGATTTTTTCCATCCAATTTTATGCTAGCTGAGTTGAAATGGGCGGGGATTTGCGTGGATCAAAGATGCATCTGTAAGATGGAATTTTTAAGCGATGAACGCTGAAGAAACAAGCGAGGAACGCTGGAAACCCGTATATCAAGGGTTTAAGCGTTTTACGACTGCGGAGTGACGGCTGTTTGAAATCTGCTTTACCAGATCCTAGATCGTGTAAATCGAACTGTAAATTCTCGGTGTGAGTGTGTCACAATCGAGCCTGGGAAATGGGGATCTTCTTCGGCTCTTCGTTTTATAGTTTCCAATCTTCGGGGCTGTGCAAACGCAGCAAAGCTCTTGATGGAGTCCAAGGAAAGTATTTGGGAATTATGGGTACCTGGGACGGGATTTTTCGGCTCACGATCATTGCCAAATTACGTCGAAATTTCTAAATTACATTTAAAAATATAATAAATTCATAGGTATCTTGTCACCATTCACATTTATATCTGTGAAATAATATTACAATCGCTTAAGAAGAATCTCAAAAAATCTTAAAAAGAATTATAGTAGAATTGTTTCACAATTTTTTCTACATTTTTAATCGTTAAATTTTGCTAGATTTTTAGTAAAAGTTATTGATTGTAATATTTGGTATAATCGTCCTCTTGAGTTTCTTGAAAATTTTCCTCTCCGCAAGCTCAGACTTATTTCTCCTATATTGGGATCAATATTCGCAAATGAAAATAGTTTCGTGGGAAAGAAAAATGAAAGAAACTCGCTTCTAAAAATACGTAGCCCCACTGAGCACCATCGACTCACGATTCGCGAACCAATTTGAACCCCTGATCTATGAACGAGATAATTAAAAGCCACGCGAGATATCTCTTTCATAGCTTCGCTCGAGTAACTTTGAGTCACGAGATATCTCCACCATAGATACCAAAGGGTTGATCCCGACCGTCTCTCACGCGCTGTGCAATTCGATCGAATCACCATCCACTCCTTTCTCTCTAATCATCGTTACAACCCCGGTAAAGAAATTAGAAACATTTTCCACTCCATATCTACGGAGATAGAAGTCATCCTTTCTTCGTCGAAATTCATTCTGGCTATAGCATCGCGAATTATTTCCACGATAGGTGTACCTTCCTCTGCTATCTCGGTGATAAAATAAGCTTTATCGTAATGGGCCAACAGTCTCTCTGCCTCCTCGTGTCACGTGCTCGCGTCGAACAGATAGTTTGAAAAGATCTGGTTTAAAAATTAGAAGTTAATGAATAATGGATATCACTGATTAGGGAAAAACGTTTAAATTTGTCAGACTGTGTAATTATTTCGTCGCCTTGCAAAATTAATGGATAATAAATATTACAGAGTAGGGAAAATCGTTAAAATTTGTCAGACAATCTAATTATTTCGTCGCGTATGCTTCGAAAGTTAATGCATAATGGATTTCACAGATTAGTGAAAAACGTTGTAATTTGTCAGACAGTGTAACTACTTTCTCGCAGACGCTTCGAAAAATTAATGGATAATGAATATTACAGATTAGGGAAAAACGTTAAAATTTGTCAGACAGTGTAATTATTTTGTCACAGACGTCTTGAAAAATTAATGGATAATAAATATTACAAAATAGGGAAAAACGTTGAAATTTGTCAAACAGTATAATTATTTTCTCGCAGACGCTTCAAAAAATTAATGGATAATGAATATTACAGATTAGGGAAAAACGTTAAAATTTGTCAGACAGTGTAATTATTTTGTCACAGACGTTTTGAAAAATTAATGGATAATAAATATTACCAAATAGGGAAAAACGTTAAAATTTGTCAGACAGTGTAATTATTTTGTTGCATACGCTTCGAAAAGTTAGTGCATAATGAATATCACAGATTAGGGAAGAACGTTAAAATTTGTCAGACAGTGTAATTATTTTGTCGCATACGCTTCGAAAAGTTAGTGCATAATGGATATCACAGATTAGGGAAGAACGTTAAAATTTGTCTGACAGTGAGATTATTTCATCGCAGATGTTTCGAAAAGTTAGTGCATAATCACAGATTAGGGAAAAACGTTAAAATTTGTCAGACGGTGTATTAATTTCTTCGCGTACGCTACTTTATCGCCTCATTCGATTAACGCAACGTGCTAAAAAAGAATTGGGCTCTTCAAAGGTTGCACCTCTTATACCTTTATCGCTGATTCATTAGGGTCTGAAGGGAACGGGCTTATCTTCGGCGTGACACTCGCGAGGGGTAGCGACGCGTGATAAAACCGAAACTCGGGGTATAACTTAGATGAAGACGAAGGGGACAGTTCGCCAGACTGTCCCCCGTTCCGCACACCAGTTTCCATCGTGTTTGTCTCGACGTCTTCCCGGCTACATCGTCAGCCAGCGCGGATTACCACGACGGAAACTCGTCGGTAGATTCCGCAATCCCCGGAGTTACATCTAACCGGCAAACCCTTGAGGAAATTATTACACGCCAGAGTAACGCTTCCAGGATCGTGGTCTAGTTTCACACTGGCAGCTTTGCATATCGTTATCGCTGTTGTCACTGCGGTATGGATTCCAGAGCTGTTCGAAGATTTTTAAAAGCGTAGCATAGTTGAAAGTTTTGAGTCACTTTCGATAGGGCTTTGTACAGGAACGATGGAATTAGCTATCCAGGAATGACTATTGGTTTATTCCAATGGATAATTTTTGTCATGGAAGATGAGATATTTCTCTTGGAAGAGTCGAAATTGGAGAATATCGATTAGGGTATTTAACATTGGTATTAACGATTTGTAATAGGTAATTAAATAATTACGTTTGTCGAATTGAAAGGAGCTAATTAAAAATTAAAACTCTCCGTATTGCAACAGAGGTTAAAAGCTTTATTTTAGAAATATTCGAGGGAGCACGTCCGACAGGGTACGTCAGGGTACGTCAGGGTACGTCAGGGTACGTCGACAACTGCACTCGAATTTTTGGGGTTTTCTTCCTCAGGAGAAAAATTCTTCCACTACATATCTAGGCCCTTTCAGGTCAGGCCATAAATTTCCTAAGTCCACTTTAACAATGTTACCGAATAAAATATTTAAGACATGTCATTTTGACCCCCTTCGTAGTTCTGCGTTAATTCGTGGTACTGAGATAACGTCTTCTGCTTTGAAAATGATTACGGAGTTCTCGTATTTTATTTTTAGACCTTGTACTTCAGCTTTTCGTCTAGCAAGCAATTATGGTGGAGGGTAGGGTTGGTTATTCGCTATTGAAAGCATTAAAGTTTTGAATTGTTCCATTAAAAGATTAAAATACATATTGCCAAAATTAAATTAGAAATTTATAATACAGAAATGGAAATGGTTCTAAAATTTCCAAAAGATCGCAATTTTCAGGTGTGTTGTAATTTATTTTTCAGGGTTGTCAGTATTTATTTTCCTCCTCTTATAGTTTCACTAAATGTACTCTACCAGGGAAAGTAGAATTTTTAGATATCTTTGGAACCATTTCGAAATTTCGAATTTCTTTCCTAATGCTGAAAAGGGAGTTCTCTCGTTGCGGGGGATGAACAATGTTAGGTCGTGGTAGTAAAATGGCCGACAATTTGCTATCTTTGGAACTTTAAAGACCCGCGTGCTTATATCCCTTACTTTCGTTTCTCGTAAAAGTTTCGCGCGACAACTTTGTATGAAAAAGTAGTATAAAACTTGTGTTTTCGTAACTCGGAGAGTTAATGTGCTTACCGAAACGACGTTATACAGTGGTTGACTTCAGAGCCCGGAACTTTGGCAAGGAGAGAAGCTGACTTCGTTACGATTAACTGTTAATGGGCTTTTCTTCAACGCGTACACCAAATATTATCTTATTACCGGCAACAAGTGTTTGTTTATTAATCCGCTAACTGCCAACTGTCTTCTAATTCTGCAAATTAAGGACAAAGATGGAATCAAACTACCGGTATTCTCTGACTCGATGCTTAGTGTCTTAAGCACCTTATTCGAGAAGAGATAAGCTAGATAAATAATCTCGTGCTTGCTTCTGTCATTTTGTTCAATGGATAAACACTGTTAGTGGAGGTATTGTTACAATATTAACAGTGGAATATGCATAGGAAATTTTAGATTGGAAATTTTAATTATTCGATTCATAAAACAAGAATGTTTTCTGTGTTCCAAAGAATACGTGGCATAGTGATCTCTTAACGCTGAGGTCACATGTTGCGCTTAAGACGACACGAGAGTATTTTTATTATTCAAAGCATATAATGGCGAAATAATAATAAATTGGTGATAGAAGACAACATTCTTACCAAATTTATATTGACAGTCACATGTGACTATCGTGGCGCCTTAGTAACGGTTGACAATTGAGAATAACTGTCAATTTTTATTTAATTTTTACTATTCTAAGTAGTTCAAGCGCTCCGCTCACCAATGACCACTGCAGCGACTTGGTAACGGTTGACAATTGACAATAACTGTCAGTTTCCATCCAATTTTTACAATTGTAAGTCGTTCAAGCGTTCTGGTTACCAGTGACCACGGTGGCGCCTTGGTAACGACTGACAATTGACAATAACTCAATTTTTACTTAATTTTTACTATTCTAAGTAGTTCAAGCGCTCCAATCACCAATGACCACTGCAGCGCCTTGGTAACGGATGACAATTGACAATAACTGTCAATTTCCATCCAATTTTTACAATTGTGAGTCTTTCAAGCGCTCCGGTCATCAGTGACAACCGTGGCTCCTTGGTAACGGTTGACAATTGACAATAACTGTCAATTTCCATCCAATTTTTACAATTGTAAGTCGTTCAAGCGCCCCGATCACCAATGACCACTGCAGCGCCTTGACAACGGTTGACAATTGACAATAACTGTCAATTTCCGTCCAATTTTTACAATTGTAAGTCGTTCAAGCGTTCTGGTCATCAGTGACCACGGTGGCGCCTTGATAATGACTGACAATTGACAATAACTCAATTTTTATTTAATTTTCACTATTCTAAGTAGTTCAAGCGCTCCAATCACCAATGACTACTGCAGCGCCTTGGTAACGGATGACAATTGACAATAACTGTCAATTTCCATCCAATTTTTACAATTGTGAGTCCTTCAAGCGCTCCGGTCATCAGTGACCACCGTGGCTCCTTGGTAACGGTTGACAATTGACAATAACTGTCAATTTCCATCCAATTTTGACATTTGTAAGTCGTTAAAGCGTTCCGATCACCAATGACCACTGCAGCGCCTTGACAACGGTTGACAATTGACAATAACTGTCAATTTCCGTCCAATTTTTACAATCGTAAATAGTTCAATGACCACCATGGCGTCTCAAGAGAAACCGTGGCCTGTCAAGTGTTGATAGTTAAGTGTCAAGGTGTTAATATGCCAAAAGAAGCTAATATACAATATTAATGATTAGAAAATTATTTTCTCGCGTCAGCAACGTTTGTTTCCAAGTTGAGATGGAAGATCTATACTCTACCTCGTTTAGGCGATGCATCGGTATAGCGATAGAATATATTCTATATTATATTTTCAGTGTTTTGAGATATTTAAACGAAGATCGTAACGTGCACGTGTAACACAATTTCAGTAAATAACTTTCGCGACTTACTCGGTAAATGTAAGTAGATAATGCCAAATCAAATTATGAAGGCTCTGTACCTTAATAGCGCTAATTGCTGTACGATTAGTATTATGGCGCTTGTATTTAACTTACGTACTTTAATCACGTTGCAATTTCATCGTAAAACTGCCCTGTGTTTAAATTGCTAGATAAAATCAAGTTAGCAAAATGCAAAGTAAATTTTTAGAGAATATAGTCACTTAGAGGAATTTAAAATACTCCAAACATCGTAAACAGCTCGTTTATTACATCAAAAATACTAATTTAATATATTAAAACATTTACATCCGGGACACGAAATATATGAAATTGAATACATTATAACAGTAAATATTTATATTAAAACATTTATATTGAACTCAAAGAAATATATTAAATTAAATTAAATTAGTTGTCGAGCTTCACCTTTTATAATTCATACACTGTATATAATTTCGACATTACAATTTGCGCCATTTATAAAATAAATCTCACAAATTTCGTTACATGGTTTGTAAATTAACCTATTTGCATTATTGAGCGGAGTAATCTGCATTCTGGATAACTGATGCTTATCTATTTCACGATTAAGTTGTTTGATTAAATATAAATAAAAATTTGTTGCCCTTAATTTCAGTCAAAAGCTCGAATGACTCCCTTTAGAGGGAAGATGCAAACGGGTTAATTCGTAGCTTAGTAACGGGCACAAATTTCGTTACATGGTTTGTAAATTAACCTATTTGCATTATTGAGCGGAGTAATCTGCATTCTGGATAACTGATGCTTATCTATTTCACGATTAAGTTGTTTGATTAAATATAAATAAAAATTTGTTGCCCTTAATTTCAGTCAAAAGCTCGAATGACTCCCTTTAGAGGGAAGATGCAAACGGGTTAATTCGTAGCTTAGTAACGGGCACTCGCCGCCATGTTAAATTGCAAATCATTTACGCAGACAGTCTTAGCTCGTATTTTAGTTTCGTCCAAGTGCATCATTATCTTTATAATCTGCTGAATCGTGGCAATTCCAGCGGGATTGCACGCGTTACAACGGCTAGATTATTCGTGCCAAGAATACGCGTCCCACGCGCGATTGAACGTCACGAAGCATTTCTAGCAGAAGCAAGAAGGCAGTTCCAGATCAAATTACGACGAAACTTCCGCTTTAATGTCGCTAATTGCAGCACTTGCTCGCGGAGGGCTGGCTTTACGAGCGCGTAAAAACTGCCTCGCCGGAATTTTCTACCCACCTTAGCAAATCCTTTCGGCTCCCGCGGCGTACAGTTCAAACGAACTGCACGATCCCCCTGTACAATGTCTCCGTTGAACCCCGACGCGCTTGCCAGCATCGTAATCAACGTGAATTTTCGAAAAATAAAGGGAACAGAACGGAAAATGCAACGATGTAATTCTTATCTCTCGCATAACTCTCGTATCTCAAGGACAACTGCTGCGGTAACTATAGTTGCTACGGTATCGTTCAGAGATCTCTGCTCGCGTCCAAAGACGGAGATCTCTTGCCAAAAATCTTGAATTTCGCTCAACTGTAACTGAGGGCAATTGTATATAATGCAGGCAAATACAGGTAAATGATGATACATATAAGTAAATGCAGGAAAATGCAAATAATGCAGGAAAATAGTGGTAAATGCAGATAAATGCAGGTAAATGCATATAAATGTAGGAAAATGCAGGTAAATGCACGTAAATGCAGATACTGCAGGAAAATATAGGTAAATGTAGGTGAACGCAGATAAATCTAGGAAAATGCAGGTAAATGCAGGTAAATATAGGAAAATGCAGATAATGCAGGCAAATGCAGGTAAATGCGCGTAAATGCAGATAATGCAGGCAAATATAGGTAAATGTAGGTGAACGCAGATAAATCTAGGAAAATGCAAGTAAATGCACGTAAATGCAGATAATGCAGGCAAATATAGGTAAATGTAGGTGAACGCAGATAAATCTAGGAAAATGCAGGTAAATGCA
>NW_016907882.1:31544-47830 GCF_001483705.2 Eufriesea mexicana | reverse complement strand
AAATGCAGGTAAATGCACGTAAATGCAGATAATGCAGGCAAATATAGGTAAATGTAGGTGAACGCAGATAAATCTAGGAAAATGCAGGTAAATGCAGGTAAATATAGGAAAATGCAGATAATGCAGGCAAATGCAGGTAAATGCAGGTAAATGCAGATAATGCAGGCAAATGCAGGTAAATGCACGTAAATGCAGATAATGTAGGCAAATATAGATAAATGTAGGTTAACGCAGATAAATGTAGGTAAATGTTCAAAAATGTTAATATTTTCGGAACATTTCCTGTCTTCCGTTCTCCAGGGATGATAAATAATTTTTTAATAAATTTATTTCGCATTCTTCGTCGTTCTCTCTTCTCCGTTTCCCCAAGTCGACTTCCACTTTAGATTTCCGGTCCTATCTCTGCTCATTTTAAATTCCATATGCGTTCTATATCATTTAGGTCAGGGCTCTATCCGTATCAGCATTCTAAAAAAATTTGTGAACAAGGTGAAATTACGATCACGCGATATCGCGGGGAAGAATAGAATTTTTAAAGAGCAGAGGAATTTCTGAAGCTTTATTTTCATATAATGTAATAATTTGGTTGCCATCGTGGGACTGTTAATATACGTAATCTAAAGTTGGGAATCGACCAAACGCGCAATTTCTAGGATGCAAATGTTCGCGAATATTTACCACGAACCTTTCATAATCTGCGCTATCTCTATCCAGTCCAGGGATGACACATCTGCGCCAAATATTCGTCAAAATTCGTCATCCATCCATGGAAACCAATTTAGATGAAAATTATTAGCACGTTCTTTTTTCCTTCCATGTATTTTCCCATTATCTATGATTGTATTACACTTAAACATTCGAGAGATAGTCGTCTCGTGCATTTAATCCTAAATTCGTTACACGTTAGGGCCCCAAGTATCGAAATCAGGGACGGAGCAAGTATCGCGATACGGCAGCAACGAAATATCGAGCGTTTTGGCGCACCATGGTGGGAAAAGGGCAGATAACTGGGCAACGGTGAATTTTCTCGCGAGACGAGGCGAAAACGGGATTTTGTCGACCGCGAGATCAGCTTCAAAACATTTTTACAACGAGCAGATTGCGCGCGGTAACGGCTCGCGTGACACGTCGGTGAGTTTTCGTTAATTCGGGACAAATTGACCTGTCCTTTCCGCTACGTACGTTTAAATTGGAAAGCAATGGCCGGACAACGATGGCCAGGGCGCTCTCTAGTTTTCATTTAGCTCTTACGAATGGCCTGGCAGACGGGTTAAACTATGCGACAGTTATCCGGGGACTTTGGATTGTTTCGGCTGTTTTAAATGCAAATTTAGGGCGCTTAGAAAGTTCCCGTGATAAGGGTTTAATTGGTTCCGACGATTGCTTTTGTTTTTTCGCCGAGCGCGGGGCAACGCTCGAGCACGGCCGGCCTCGCGAGCGGCGATGGGCTGATAACGAAGATGTGTAATTGAGTTGAAAATTGTTTTGGTAAAGATCGCTGCACGGACGGCCTGAGTTTACGCTCTTGAGTGGTGTGTTGTTCCGATTTCCAGAAGTTTCGTAAGGCACCGTTTTGTCGTAATTCAGTTACTCGCGTTTTTAAATTCGCGTGGAACGGTGCAAATGCAGGCTTCCGTGGCTGCTATCTCTGGTATCAAATTTAAGGTAGGAAATGTCAATAACCGTTTGCGAATATTTCTCTCGCCTTATTTCCTATTTCAATATACGTATCTTGGAATCGATACTCGTTCTGTAGCTTTTATTGGTGAATATACATTTTAAAATACGGGTACAAAATTATCAGAATTATTCAGACAAAATTACCAAAATTACAGAATTAATATTTGCTACAGGTATTTTGTATAACTGGTCGGAGTTGACTCTTCGAAACAATTAGAGCTATAAAAGCAATATCTACATTTCTTTAGTATTTTTAAATAAGGCTAAAATATTTTTTAAACCAAGTATAGATTACTTGCCGATTTCCTACAGATGAACTCTATTTCTTCCTACATAGGACGATCTGAGAACTAAATTTCCGTAAAAGAAAATTATATAATCTCGCTAGAAAGGTCAGACATACAGTTTCATTGTAAAATTATTTCAAGCACAACGAGAAAGCTTCGTTGCTATCTCCAAACGTTTAGGAAAAACTGGTTCACCTGTTCACTCCCTCTGGTACAATACGCAACAGTATACAGGTAGAATCACTTATAAGACACCCCCTAAAAAATCCCCAAAAATGATTTAATCTCGCTAAAAACAAAAACAGACACAAATACTCATTGTGAAATTATCTCAAGCACAACGAAAAAGCTTCGTTGCTATCTCTACACGTTTAGGAAAACCAAGTTCACCTGTTCACCCTCTCCAGTACAATACGCAACAGTATACAGGAAGAATCATTTACAAGACACCCCTTAAAAAATCCCTAAAAATTACATAATCTCATTTAAAAAAAGCAGGCACAAATTCTCATTGTGAAATTATTTCAGGAAAACGAAAAAGCTTCGTTGCTATCTCTAGTCGTTTAGGAAAATCAGGTTTACCTGCTCACGCGAGTGATTCACCTGTTCATCCCCTCCGGTACACTACGCAACAGAATACAGGAAGACTCACGTACAAGACAACCCCTGAAAAGCGAGGGTAAAAGAGCGGAATAAAACGCAGGGTGAAACACGAGCCCGTCTCCCGCGCCATTTTAAACAGTCGTGGGTGCATACTAATTTGCGCGCTAAATCGAGGCAATTTGAATCCTTTGGCGAAACCTCGGCGCCTTCGATCGCGAAGTTTCGAGCTGGTTGGTTACACCGTTAAATTCGCCGATACGAGTCGGGATTATAAGTGCTTCGGGTTTTACAAGGGCGGAAATGAAATCGGAAAATGAGCTGGTAACGATTCCGGCGCGATCCGCGGAGCTGTTGGGGGGCGGAGGGGGCGGTTTAGACGACGTCGACGTCGACGTCGAGGGTGGTTATTAAATAGCGTGGCTATAAATTGCCGAGCAATTCGCTCTGCCAGCCCTCGTCCGCCCCTCCATCGGCTAAACTTAGTCAATTTCCAGCAGCGTAAACGTTTACACGCGCCGCCGACAGGTATTTACGCGCGGAACGCGCGAATTCCGTGAATACCTCGAATCGCGCTTTAATTCCGCAACTGCAGATGCGTCTAAAGTGCTTCAGCCCATTTCCCGCTCCTTTCTTACGCTTGTGCGTGCGTCGATCGATCGTTAGAACCCGCTCGAATGCCTGCACACCGCTTTACAGGCTCTCCTCTTCCTTTTTGTTATTTTCCGAAGCGTTCCAATTTTTCTTTTTCTTTCGCTCCCCGTTTTCGGGGGCAAAAATCTTCGTTTTTTGGTCGTCGATTCGTTCCTCTTCCTTTTGGACCAGCACGCGGGATCGAAGTGATAGTTTCGAATTAAGGGAGATAGGTCAGCACGTGTCGCGAGTAATCCTCCAACTGCCACGCTGTCGCGAGTAATTAGTGGCTTATTTCGGTGTTTCCCTCTAAGTCTTACGTGCCGGGATTATTTGATTTATTCTGCGGATTTGGAGCTATTTTTTCGGAGAGAGGTCGGCGAGATTTATCGCCAGGATTTATTGACAGCGATGGGCTTTTCCTGGCTGTCGGTGTACCTATAGGTTAAGAGTCGAGTATTCGAAGTAGTTTTATAGATTGTTTACTGCTCATTTTTCCTCTACAGTTTCACCTAGACTTTTAGAGATCCCCTGGAAACGTTCCAAATAATTTCGCACTCTCGCGATTCTCGCGAACGCGATAATCGTAAAGCATCGGTCATTTTAATCCTTACGATCTACCTCGAAGCTTCCTTTTCCGTAAGAACCCCCTCGTGAGAGGTACCGGAACTCCATCCGTGGATCCAAGATGGGAACTTCGTGATCAGGGCCGTAGAAAGATAGGGGTTCCTCTTGGCGAACTCGCACCTTAATCGTGGTCGTCCACCCCCGTTGCAATGACGTGTCTGTCGTAAACGAAACAACGTTCTCGAATTGCCAACCCCCGCCACCCACGCCTGCAACCCCCCGTGAAAATGACTCTTCCAATCTCGTCGCGTGGCAGTTTAAGAAAGTTTCGGCCTGTGCCTCCGGGCGGACACCTCGCGCGATTACCCCTTTGAGGCAACTTCTGTCGAAGCAGAACGTTTAATCAAGTTGACAACTTTCGTAATCACGCTCGTAATACGGTAGAGTCCGCGTATAGGCCGAAGTTGAACGAGCCTGCCGGCTCGCTGAATAACGATGCGACGATTTGCGAAAAACCGTGTATAATTAGAAATTTAGACAGGGGGTGGGTCCCGGCTGGACATCGAGTTCCCGTTTCCGGCAGGGGTGCAGCCTTATGCAGCCTGATTGAGATGTTAATTCCATGGCGAGCTTCTGGACGTCGGGTTTAGATGTCGCTGGCTGGTATAACGAGATGGAAATATGATGCAGGGAACGGTGCAAAGTTTGGGGGTTGGAAATTTCGTAACTCTGTTATTTTCTTTCCCTCGGAGATGGAGTTCTTGGGTGGCGTTGAATTATAAGGAGCTGGGTAAAAATTAAAGCGTGAGCAAAATAAAACTCGTCGTATCTCGACAGAGATTAAAGGCTTTATTTTAGAAATACTCGAGTACGTCTCTTCTCCACAACTCAACTCGAATTTTTTGGGCTTCCTTCCACAAGGGGAAAAATTTTTCCACTACGTCTAGACCCTTTCAGGTCATGTCATAAATTTTCTACGTCCATTTCAACGCTGCTTGTTTTGTCAGCCAATGATAGCGGCATTTCATGCAGACATCGTGTGTCCGGGTTATTAGTCGTTCAGTGCCGAACCTACTGTCGGTAAAAATCCAATGCAAACACGCGAATGTATAACGAGACGCGGAAAGAGAAATCTCCATATTTTCTCGGACAAAAAAATTCGTCCAATCGATATTCGATATTTGTGATACACGTTACCCAATAAAGATTCTTTATACTTTACTCAAATTAAGATTAAAAATCCCTAAAACTGAATAGAAAATGTGAAATGGACGGAGAAATAGAATATAATAAAATTGAGGATCTCTTTGGGAGAATAACCTACAATATTTGCCAAAATCGAGTTTCGAAAAGGCCACGATGCTAATAAGAAGCCTATAAACGCAATATAAAACTGTAACAAGAATAAAAAAATATAATAAAAATTCGATAATCGGAATGGAAATATCCTTCTCAATTATAAATCTATGGAAATTATTTCTGATATTAAATTATTCCCAATCTTTGAACAATCTTGATCAATAACAGTTTTAGAAAATTAAATCACGAGAAAAAGTCTATAATATAAAACTGTAATACAAATGAGAAGAGATAATAATAATTCGATAAGAAGGATCGCAGGTGTTTATTTTTAAATCTCGATTAACTGATTCCCTGATTCCTCAATTTGTTCCACATGTATTATAATTTTCTGTAAAATTATTTTAAAAGAGAGAGGTAATAAATACCGATGAATTTATTGGTATAGTAATCTCATTCTTCCCAAGCATCGGATATTTATCAATGTCCTCTTGGTCAGCGGGGTTCACAGGGTTAATTATGGTTCAACTATATTTTCCTCGATCTTTACGTGCCTTAATTCGAATACCACGGTGTTGTACATAAACATAAACTTCGCCTGTGTCTGTTGTAGTATGACTCTCTGTAATTACGCTAATGTAACAATGTAATAAGGCACATGGAAACAACCCCTTCCCTCGAGCAGAAAAATACGAAGCAGGAAATAGAAATTGAATTTTTAGTTATTCATCTTCACGATTTTCCCACGCGAATGTGATTTTTAAATTTTCCATCGTACTTAAAGAGTGCCCTATATTTAAGGGTTAATCTCGCTGCCATAGAACGAGAGTTTGATGGTCTCGGAAGGGAGACCGCGATGGGGATGGATCTCTCGTGGAACCGAAGAACGAAAATAAAAATTTTTGTAATAACTGGAATATTAATTCGTAAAATTTTCTCCCGCATATCGCGTGGAATTACTCGAAACCCACGGAGTTAATGCCAGTGTAATGGAACGTGATTTCGATAGGCCTGAGGGGGGAAAAGAAAGGGGATAACGGTTGTTCGATGTATTCTGTTCGTTTCGATTACGTCCATTCGCGGGATTGCACGAGTGATTCGATGGAGAACCGTAATGAGGCTGCACTTAATTAGTTGGAGCTAAAGGAGCAATTATAGCGGACTACATTCGCCATGCTATAGTCGACGCCGTTGATAAATGGATGAAATAGTTTTGAAGCACTTCATTGTTGTATGGCACATTTCCATTAACAATGCTGTAACCAATTATCGCTTTGGAATTGAAATATCACGGAGGGAAGCGATTAAACGCGTGTTTCAAGATTTGAAATATTTCCAGCGTCTTGCTTTATTTCGCTGGGGGCATCTAATTTTAACGTGTCGAGCCAAATCTGACTCGGCTCGCGTTATAATTCAAACAAGATATCACGGAACGTAAACATAACGATATTCGAAATTAAATAATACATGCTCGTGTGACTTTCGATTCTACGATTTATATTGTAGAGTCACATACTTAGTCCCTACTACGCTGAAGAGTACTTCGGCTTCTAAAATTCACTGCAGACTAGGGACTGGGTTTGACTCACAATCAGTCTGAACTCTATCTCTCAACGACAGGACTACCGATGAACTATAAGACAACTGATGACGAACTTGACAGCTAAAGATAAACTAAACGCAACTGACAAACTAAACTCGAACTGACGGACTAGCAACTCCATTCTGTCTTTCAGAGCGGGCCCTTTTAAGCCTATGTGGAAGGCAAGGGTCTCTCCCAAAGGAGGAGAAAGCTCCCTCCACGCAAAACTCAGGAGTAGAAGAGACTCCTTCTTTGGGGTTAGTCTTTCTAAAGGGTCATTCTAATCGCGGATGCGTCACCCTCGGTTTGCAATGGGGGTAGCCGGAGTTGCGCGAGGCTACCTCACGTGGCCTGATCCCGACGTCCTAAGACCCATCTGGCCGCCAGATATTAACGAGTCCTCTAAACCCTCTACAGGAACACTTTGACTATCGTGTCCTAACAATGCCTAAAAATATCCTACAATATCGAAAGAAAACGTTCTATCGATTACACGTCGTTATTAAAAGCAAATTATCGTATTAATGTAGGAATGGCGAATGAACCGTGTTTAGAAATAAGGTAATTCAAGGATTTAGGTATAGAAGACCCATTAGGGTGTCCGGCAAACCAAGTCCCAGATGCTGAGTAATTCGAGTGTTGATCCGGTGTTTATTTGTTTATTGAGCAGTAGAGTCAAGCTTCGTTATTACCTCGGGTCACCAGACACGAGGCCTAAAGCCTAATTTGGGAACTAGGCTTCAGTATCTGGGACCTGGCTGACAATGGGTCGCAGGAGATCGGAACCAGACCACGTGGGGTCATCCTTTAAATAAACGATACTGTTATTATACACCTAAGATCACGTCTCTGTACCATACGTGTCCAATCTGCTAATTTTTCCCGAGTGATTCGGTAAATTCCTGCATTAATGTCTTGTGTTCGAAATTCTATATTTATTTATGCAGTTCAATTTTTTTTAAAATGTTAGAATGAAATAAATATAAATTTAAAAAATTGGTGTTGCCGGACCACTGGTGACCACTATGGGCCCACTGAGGAGACAGGTGTCGGTCACTGATAACCACTATGGCAGTTAACGTGTTAAAATTTCTCGGTTACCTTTTCTTCCGTATTGTCTCGTTCCATGGATTTTCATCCGTCGCGTATTTTTCTCGGACTCAAAATCTAAAAATTGGGGAACCGGGATCGATTTGGAATAGGGAATTACGCGAAATTTCTTGAAAGGGTCATTTATCCGTGTCGATGATTTCGTTTCATATTTTCAATCGGAATATATTTTATACCTATTAAATTTCAACCCGCGGGATATACCGTAACAAAAAGGATTTCGTTGCCATACACGAATTTGGTTGATTGAATTTGTCATTTCATCGAAGCTCAATGAAAACTCTGCAAATGCACGTGAACATGCACGGAAATTCCTTGGCAGACAATTACGTACATCGAATAACGTTTAATGAGACACGTTTAAAATATATTCGATTAAATTTCCACTATTTATCCAGACAAATATTTTCGAACTCTTTGTTTCTCCCTACAAATTTTCAACCCTTGCAACATATACGAACCATTCAGGTATACAAAATTTGACGCTCCTCGCTAAAATTAATATTCAGAAATTGGTACAACATTGTAGGATTATTGTTAAATTAATCCTATGCAGATATGGATCTGCTCGTTTAATAAACAACTTCTTTTTAATAACAAAACAGATTTATTTAAACTAAAAATTATTAAAATTAAATTATTCACTTGTATAAACTTTAAATTAAACTTTACTATATATTTTTGCTATCTTTATCTTTATCTATTATCTTTACTATTAATAAACTTTACTTTATAAACTAAAAATTAATGAAATATTAGACTAACTCTCAAACACATAATCCTCTACTCACTATAACCCCTTCTTAACCCCTTGGCGACGGCACACCTGTACCATACTTCGCCACTTTTCATGACATCGCGATTGACCATACTTTGTCGCCTTTTGTGACGGCACAACTGAACACCTGAATACTTTGCCACCTTTTCTGCGTGGCCTAATGCCTGTACTAGCTTTATTTTGAGTTCGCTATTGAAATAAAACAAAAATATAATTATGATTTTCCGCTGTGAACCAATAAATGACTACCGTATATATACGGTGTCAGCCGCTGTGATGCACCAAGTGACTGCCGTATATATACGACACCAAAATGGTTAATACTATTCGTATATTCCTAGACTTTCGTTCATTGCTTGCACTCGATCCAGTCATAAATATCTGATCGATATAATCCTAGCACGTGGTCATTTGCCCATCCGCATGCACTCTAGATGTCACCCTGAACGTCTAATTCTGGTACTACTCTTAATACTATTTCCTTTGCTAGAGTCCTTTCCAGCTCGAAATACCTCGATATTTATTCTCGACAACTACTCGTAAATTTTCCATCCGCGATCCAATTACGATCCGCGGAGTGTGTAAAATTCATCTGTCCATCGAGGAAACTAAGACTCCATTTTCAGCCATCTTCGTTGCGGAGCAAAGGGAAAAAGGTCCCGAATCTGCTATTAGCCCGATATCGAGATTCGATAATCTCCGTGTGCGCGTTTAGACCCGGCGATCTCATCGGGGAATCTCAATGAGATTACTACTAATTTAACCGACTGGGTAGCGAGGGCACAAAGGGGGTGGATTCGGTGGCGGAGGACCGCGTCGGTTAAATAACTTCGAATTAAAGGGGGCGACAAGAGCTTGTACATTTTATGATATCCGTCGCGTTGGGCAACGCGCTTGGAAGGGATGCAGGGTGCTTTAACCACCGGGAAACCGTTGTCTACGAGCACAGTAACGATTTAACGCCACGGCAGAATCGACTTGCAGCCGAAGTCGGTCGCGTTCGACCTTACTGCCGCTCGATCACTTTCCAATTTCTCCGGGCGAGGATTGTCGCCCCCGGGGATTTTAACCGGTTCCCGATTCCGATCCCAATGCCGATCCCGATGTCGCGTTCCATGGCTGCGGATAGTTGAAAACAATGCGTCCCGTAGGAAAGGAAATAGACACGTTCCGCTTTTCTCTTTGCCTTCTCTTTCATTTTCGGGGCTGACGGAGGGGGCTGCTGAAAATGGAGATTCGGTGATTAGCAGGGAGGATAACGGGCTTGCTAATGGTACTCGGGGAGAATGATTATTTACTACCTGCTGGAAATGATACCTATTGTTTATCGATTTTATAGATTCACGCACCGTAGGTTGGCTGGGTTTCAGCTGTTACGGAGAATGGATATTTGCTGGATGATATTTTAGGAATTTTTGGGGAAATATCATTGAATTTTCTTTGCAATAAAAGCATAAACTTTAATAAACAAGTCCTCGCACGTGTGAACCAGAAATACTTGGAGTCTTCAAGTTGCAAAAATGCTGTTAATTATAATATTTACAGGGTACAGTTTAAGTGACAATTTGGTGGAAAAAGGAAACCGAATGGCGGAAATAAATTCGGTTTAATTATAAATTAGGATGAATGATCCAAGTAAGAAATGCAATAGTATAGGAATCAATGGTGGTAGTAATTTATTAATAAATTGTAACTGTGTAATAGTCTTTAATAACAACACTGATCTAAGTACTGGATACTCGCATTTACTGTAAGGTAATAGTATGATATATATAAATAATAATATAATTAACGAGGGAATATATTCAACCCTTGCACGTCGATTTTTATGAAATTCGTGTGAGAGGTAGTTCTCGGCAAAAATATTTGACACGTATTTCTTTTTATCGGCCATCGTTCGTATTGTCCCTCTTTTATAAATTCAATCGCTGGATTGCCGAATGATTCCTAATGTACACGACGTAGAATTAGATTAACCCTACCTGAACGCTGCCAACTCAACTCGCTGAACTTTGACGGAAGACGCCCCTTTTTATAGTAATCTGCCACGACTGTTCTTTGCCCGAACATTCTATTAGATACTGGATTACTATACCGGAAGTTGGAAGTCCTTGTTAGAATACCAAACACACAAATCGAGACATCTTAAACACCGATCGAGTTACTACCTATAATTAAAGTGACTCGTTTTGTAATTAGTGTTCTCTTCAATTCCACTGCGATCCCAAATTCTATCAGTCCTGAAATATACTATACTTCCAATATCCTGGAAGGTGCTAAATTACTATTTTCCGGAAGTTATAGTTCGTTCTTGTTACTAGGCCGAGTGCAGGGTGAATATGAGAAACTCGTAACAATATTAAAGGGGTGAAATCATATTTTTTGGAAGCAAATTGGTCTTAAAGTGCTTGCTTCCCTGCTGCATGAGTAGAATTATAAAAGAAGAAAGGTCCTTACATATCTCTTGCAACATAACCTCACAGTCCTTTGACACGCGTCGACATGACAGGTGTCCTTCGATACCCTTGCTAGGGCTCTGTCACTAGGAACCTATCAATCATACAAGTAGTATATGCGATATTTATCATCCATCCTTATCCTCCAACCAGTATATTATATTTTTCCACAATTAATTTGTTCTGTTAAGTTTTTCAACACAAATTCCACAATTAATTTCTCGGAAATAGCTGAAACTACGCGAGAGAGGAACCAGTGACAGGTATCCGGTGAGACATAAGATTCTCTTCGAGGTTCATCGCGCAATGCCAGCAATTTGCATTTCAGCCTTATATTTTACGGACGGTCGGCCAACCAGTACTCGTAAGCCAAAGACACGGCCGTGATAGTAATTTTCATAGAATATTCCACGTTCATGCGACGACCGTAATTTTCGAAACGCCCATAGCGGGTGCACGACTGTTCTGGGTCATCGATCTTGCCACACCGGTGACATTTTGCGTGCACCAGTCGCTCGCTCGAGTATTAACTATTTTTCCTCTGTCCTTTTCTTTTTTCCACCCTTTCCTCCCCCCTTTTTTTCGCGTTGTCTACTCGTGTTCGACCGAGGTTACATATGATAATACGAGGATGATGAAATTTATCGACGACGATATCGCTGTTGTACTTTCTCCATCGCGAATGTACATACGCGCAATGTAGGTTACGGGGTTAAGCTGGAAGCACGGGAAAATCGAGCGATTTCGTCCGGGACCGACATGGAAAATATTGAAACCCCGAAACGTGTACAAATGTCGGATACACTGTATCGCGCAGCATATTTTTTACCTATCTGCGAAAGCAATACGTGTCCTGTTTTTTAAAGGTAAATTTGTTTAAAACTTGCGTCCTTGTGTTTCAGTTTTGTCGGGAAATACGTCCGGATTTTCCTTCGGGTTTTCGTTTTAATAAAGTGCAGGTAGTTTACGACGGAGGAAAATAATTTTTCTCCACATTTTTGGGTAACTCGTGTTTACGTATTTTTACGTATTACGGGATTTAGAAAAAAAAAAGAAAATGGTGGAACCGTGATATTTCGTGCGATTGAAAGAATCGAATATTTTTCACGCATTTCTGAAAATGCCTGGAAATTCTTCGCCGCTTTGCAAAGCTCGAATAACATTTTTCTCAGACTTTCACTGGCTTACCGTAAAAACGTCGATACGTTTACACTCTACATGAGAATGCAGTCGTAAAACATTGTCACGATAAAACCGTGCGATCGCGTGTTGACAAGCAAACGTTGTAAATTTTAATCCCGTCCTCGCAAACCTGTATACCATACTCGGGCAGCTGCAGTAGAAAATTTCATCTTATAAATTCTTTCCAACCCCGTGACCAGCCCTCCGTAACCAGAATTTCGTGCGCTTATCGTGGGACAAAATTAGGATCCACTAGGATTTTTCTTTTCTTTGTCCTGAAATCCTCGTGTAATATTATGATGATAAAATTCTATGGAACATCGATGGGAGATTAATAAAGTGTAACGACCAATGTTCATGAATCCTCAACCTCCTATAAATACAAGTCCCTATGTATGTAGGGGTACTTTTGGTTGACAAATATAAGGAATAAAAGACATTGTTTTATTCTCATATATATATAGTGTTTCCTTGCATTCATTCTCAAACTCTAGTATTCCTACGTGTACTCCCCCTATCTTCCCCATATTGCCCCTGTATCCCACGTCTAAAACAGGGCCTGCTAGGAAGCCTTCCTGACGAGTCCACTAGCAGGCCCAGGACGAAACGTATCCCTTTCTTGCGTCCTTCTACCTGCTATATATCATAGCACGACGGCCATTAGGGTACCAATTAGCAGTACCGTAGGAACTAGAGGACGTAAAAAAACAACCCCCTTGGATGTTTGGTGATACACGATTCTCCTAATCTCGAATATTCTTTCGATTTTCTCACGCAACATTCATATCATAATTGCGAAATATCCCTGTGGCAAAAATTACTTTAAATCTGGAAGATACAATTTAGAACAACGAGAGGAAAAATTTATTCAAAATTAACGAAAATTTCGCAATTTTATACAAAATTCGCGTGAATTCCGTATTATATTTTCATTCGTAGGTCTAATTTGCATATCTAGACCCATCGTTTCAAATTGTGGAAGACCACGAAATCTCCGACTATCTCTCAGGCTAGCATCACGCAGCAATACCTCCAATTCTCGTTTGGTATAATGTGCTAAACCGATATTCGCTCATTTATTCACGCTTTGCTCTCATTATCGGCGGGATATCATAGCCATTGAACGATCCTAAAGCCGGAAGAGTTCATTCAATATTCAAGGCTGAAACTCGGAACCTTAACGAACGACTTGCGAAAAATTGATTATCGACCGCTGTGGGCTCACGTACGGTAACAAAGCACTGTCCCGCAATGCTGCTTAGCTTCTGCATTTATATTTCACCAGTTAAATGGCCAAACCGCACGTGCAGCATAGTCGTGCCGCAATTTTAGAGCCTCGTTAACCTGCATATTTCATCCTTCATTCGCTCATCCAGCATGGTGTTTGATTTTTCAAGGGACGGCTAGACGTCGATTGACAGGGATGCTCGCGACTGATTAAATTTGTAAGATCATCGTTCAAAAGATCCTAATTCCTTGTCCTTCTTCTCCTTTATTCTATAATTTAATAGAAGATGAAATTGGGATATCGTTCAAAATTTTTCTTCGAGGACCGTCAATCGTTGAAGAGTACACGGGAGTTGTGGATTCTCGAACGTGGCTTTCGCGAAAGTTTCGCGGTCTAGAGATCTCGCGATAAACCGTGTCAGACGTATTTAATTTTTCGTCCACTCCAATTGCGCGTTGTCCAGGACTGAAGCGTTTCTGGAGGACCTGCAGAATGACGGGACTCGTTAAAGTGATTTGTTGGCGAAGTTGCGACTAGACGTTTTGGTTTGTTAGTTTGGCAGAAGATGGAACGAGAAATTGGTAAGAGGTCGAAAAAAATTCTCCGTCGAGCCGTTCTTACCTGACATGATCTTCAAGCCAGTTGTTTTGACTAGAAATTGATATTTTGGTATTTTATAAAATTAAATTTGTCATAAAACATATTTTCAGTGCATTAAATAAATATGTCTGCGTGTACCATTTGTGGCACACGTGGCACGGAACGTATTCAGTCGAGATACTTGAAATTCAACGAATAATTGAGTCGTTCACTACACAAATCGATTAACTTCATTTTCGAGAAATTTTAAATTTAAGTGTCAAAGCACTTGGAGTAGTCATAACTTCTTATATTTAAGATTTTTCAAAAAGTGGAGTTAATCGATTTGTGCAGTGAATGGCTCAATTCGTACTTATACAGAGATTAATACGTGACTTTACATATAGTAATTATTTAATATATAATATAGTATGTGAAGCGTAGAGATAAATATACGAAAGCGCCTCGTATATTTATTTTACGAATTTTAATTTAAATTTCGTTTATGTTTGATTTAATTCCATGTCATAGAAGAATCGTAGGGTGTATGTTTGTCAAAATATTTAATTTATCACGCGAGTATTGTTAGGAGAGATGATCTTTTGAAGGTAATGATTTCATTTGACGTTTCATTGCGAGTAAACGTTTCCACCCCCAAATCGCAATTTTGCAATGGAGTTACCATTATCAACAAAGAATAAAGTATACCGTATGCAGTGTATAAATTTACTTCCGAGTGAAACTCGCCAATTATTACCCGGGGGAAAACGAAACTTCGTTTCAAGCAGAAGCTTGAAGAAGAAAAGAAAAAGAACGAAATGCTTTCTTCCTACACCAATGATTGATAGCCATCGAGTTTCATCAGTTTGCCACTCGTCAAAGTCGAGCATTATTCAGACGAAAGTTGAGAAAATAAAATAAGCCTGTGAGAATAAGGAATAATCTTTTACGCGAATAAATTTTTCCACTAGCGCCATCTACATGCATATATGAATGTGTGTAATGTCGGGGGTTTCCCTTGGTATAACCAACGTATCCCCAGCCATAAATGTAAAACAGGGCCATTTATTCCTGACACTTATTCGTCGCGGAGTTTTCCGAATAACCAACAACTCTACAGATTTATTCCCGACCGGCAAATAATTTTTCCCGAATAAAATCGTTATTTACGAGTAACCCGTGATGTTTTATTCGTTGTATTTCATAGGTTATTCGCGAATAAATCCCAAGGTTCGTTATTTTTTTATCCGCTCCTCGGAATAAAATTCGCTCTCTGGCGGCCATCGGTGTCCTCGGCGAGAACGGGTTAACCGAAATAACGCGAAGGAAAGGGAGCAGTGGCGAGATATACCATGTGTCCGATTCGAAAGTATCATTGGCGAAGTAAGAGCTAACGCGGACGACGCAATTCGTACTTCTATTCACTGTGCCGCGTAACTCACTAGCGCCACCACGACCCGTATCTCCAATAAGTACATCCTAAATATCGTACATATCGTTTAATTATTTTCTAATTTTACTCGTGGTATTCTCGTAGCATTTTCTCTTTATTAAGTATACTATATTGCATTTTTAACAGCTAGATATAAAAATATGGCATTAAGCGATGGCTGCTTCCGATGATCTTCTATTCCTCGAAATTCGAATGCTCGGAGCAATCGCGTCTTTGGGAGCAGCTGCAAGGGTCGGTACTCGTAGGTGAACGACATTGGAAGAATAAACGAAGACCGTTCTCGTCTGGAAAGGGCGGTCCCCATTAAACGTGCGCAGTCCTTCACCCTGAAAATCTCGACGCAGTTATTTCCAGCACGCGAGGTTTTAGCGGTTCACAGAGGCGAACCACGGTTCCTCTCGGCTGCCGGAAAGGGGACCAAGCGTAGTCACGAGGGTTAAACAGGCGGGTTGCTCGTGGAATCGCGAATAATTTCATCCGTGTTGCACCCTCGCGCCGGGCTCTTCCTTGTTTCAAGACGATCCGTCGTCGGAGTTTCGAAAGAGAATTCTGAATTCGCCTGTTCTCTCTTCCTGGCTGGCCTCGTTGTCGCGCACCGGAAAATGGAAGCTAAACGAGACGACGGGACGAGCACCTTTGATAAATGTTTGACGAGAGTTTGTAAATTGTGAAAGTTTCAGGAACCCAATGAACACGCCCGACAGCTCTGCAAACACTGATATCGGTCGTGTAATCTCTATTCTTCTGCTTCGGATACTTTTTGCTTCGCGCCCTTTGTTATGTACTTACGGCGAGGATTTGCACAGGTACGGATCTGATTCGGGGGATAACGAGCAGGAACAGGTAGAGATT
>NW_016907882.1:326-30499 GCF_001483705.2 Eufriesea mexicana | reverse complement strand
CGCGAAATAAATAATATCGAAGCGTTTTTCGATTAACAGAAATTCAGCAGAAATTAATTCGTATCGTTGTATTGTTTCATTCGATGGCTTACTTTATCGTTGAATTAAATTTGATCTACAAATGACGGGAACTCGAGTAGCGATGTCGCAAAAGCCGCAATTATAAAAAGGATACACCACAGGCAGAGAGTAGACGCGCGAGTTGGGAACAAGCAACAAGCTTCCGTCGATACGACAATAAAGCCTCGCATCTATAAGCTGCGGAGCCAGGAAGCGAAGCGCTAGTTGTGCATATTAAATTACGTTGTCACTAATAACGCGCACCGTCTTAGCTGCTCGCCTGCAAGAAATATTGTCGTTCAGAGTAGAACGTCTGGCCGCGAGACATACCGAGACGCGATTACATTTACGGCCGGTTCGTTTCAGGCTACGTGGAGCGTAATTTTCTTCGAAGCGTGTTAGCAGCCATGTCGTCGCGTAAAGTACACGCGTCAAATCCCTGGCCGCGATCCTTTGCTCGCCGGGATATGACGAAAGTTTAGCGTTTAGCGGACGTTTCGCGAAACTGCTAAGTTCCGTACTCTACGCCTTCTCGGTTTACCCTCGCATTGGTTTTCCGAGTTATACGTTAGCCGAACTCGAGGTATTAATCCGAGACTGCGTTTTCAATTCGATCTTGTTCGTGTATTTTACTTTACTTTGGTGTATTTTAGCTTTAGTTAACCTGGGAGGGTGCAGTTTAATTTTGGTACAACGCTATGCATATTCTGCTTCGCACGTGTGAGCCGGAAATGCTTGCAGTCCTCGAGTTGTCACGGTGAACGCACGATTATTTATTTGGGTACATTTCGCGTGACAGTTTGGAGGAAAAATGAAATTGAATAGCGAAAATAAATTAGGGTGGATGATCTAAGCGAGAAATATAAGTGTAGGGATTCATGGCGGTGGTAATTTATTAATGAATTATAACTGTGTGCCAGTGACGACTAAATATAGGAATTATTTCTTTACATAAATCTAGATTGATTCTTAATTTAACCATTTGCGTTAGGAGGACGTGCCACGCACGTCGTAATGCTTTTGTCACAGAAGCATTAGACCGTTCTGGCACATACGTGAATTTCTTGCTAGTACAAGTGACTGTCATGGTGGTCATCAGCTCAGTGGGGC
The DNA here is from genome assembly GCF_001483705.2 of Eufriesea mexicana. NCBI lineage: Eukaryota > Metazoa > Arthropoda > Insecta > Hymenoptera > Apidae > Eufriesea > Eufriesea mexicana. The sequence continues at coordinate 29,329 of NW_016907882.1, read as the reverse complement.
CGTGGTGGTCACTAATGTCCGACAATACCAATTTTAAAAATTTATATTTGCTTCATTCCAACTATTTTTTGAGTATTTGAATTTCAACCCCTGTCGTACCTATTAGAAAAATATAATTCGGGAAAAGGTAATTGAGTCCACTATCCTGGACTATGCTATTTGAAGTGGAGCACATCGACAAACCATGGGCGTGACACGTGGTGTTTACTTTCAACCCGGTCGACGTACCACGTGCCACGCCCGTGATAGTCAATTTCAGCCCGAACGATGTACCGCGGGCCATACTCGTGATAATCAGTTTTGGCTCGAGAACTTGACCACGAGTCTCACACGTGGTTATACACCAAAGTGTTAAATAGCAAACATTAATAATTTAAACCATTTATTTTTTCTTCTTTGTCATATTGTTTGATAATTCGTCGTGGCAGTCAGAGTGTTAGGGACTCGACACCTCACTCAGGGTTTTCCCCAATTTTTCTAGGCTTTGCTTCTTCGTCAAACTGCGTGTATACGGTGAAAAATTCGCGATACTACAATAATTAGAAGATAATATGTTTATTAAAATTGTACGTGAGGGTGAAGAACGCAAGAAGCTTAGAATTTGATCCCACATTCGAGGTTTCTCTTCGACACCAACGACGGATCGTTAAAATTTATTCCCCGAGGGACTTAAAAGTGAAATACAGCATTCGAAGTGGACTGCCGCGCTTATATATTACTAATTATGGATTCGTGGCTGGTATGCTATACGGTGGGGGCATAATCAATTAACTACGGGGATAGCGGGGGAACCTCTCGCCTATCCGGAAACTGCAATTACTCTTATAGCCGGGGGAAGAAAAATGGGAAAGTCAAGCATATTCGAACATTGACAAACGAGGTACACGAAGAATTTCCATCGATCACGAACGCTAAGGAGAAAAAAGCCGAGACTCCTCGCTTTGTCCCACGGAACGAGATAGGTGTTGGGAATTTATGGGCTTAATGTTAGGCACACTTATCGGCACGTAGCAGAAACGAGGCCCCCGTAAATCCTCGCCCATCTCCGTCCCGTGCAGACCATGGCCGTTCGCATACGGGATATGACGAAAGTTTGTAGACTGCGAACCGATTTCGGGACTTGTCACGGAGTTTACGATATATATTCTCGCCTCTTCGCCGAGTTTCCATCCAATTTCTGTGTACCACCGGCAGCTCGTTTCCAACGGGACATCGTCGGCGCCGTTCTCGTTCGTTGTAACAAAATTCGGCTGACAGTCACGATCCCGGAAGGTCGTCCTCCCGCGACGGAATCGAATACCGCGATTCCGCCGCCAGGATTCCCCAAATTATCCCCCAGACATTGTCAGGGGACGATAACCCTGTCCCCGTTGTAATTCTAACGTGCACAACGTGCCGGGAAGAAATCGAAGAGCAAATATCCGCCACTGCGGAATTTGCATCTAGCTTCTTCGAGTTCCTCGTGCAATAGAATTTTCCTTGCAGGGAATCCTAGTAGAGAGGTAAAGTGGTAATAATAGTATATTTATAATTTTAGAATATAATATTAAAATTATTCTGTCTCTCTTTTTCTTTTATCTCTTTCTTTTATTTATTTATTTTATACATTTTATTCTTCTTGGGTGCCTGTCAGTGTCATCAAATAGAAGTAGACTCGTGAGCTGAAATATTTAATATCTTTAGAAATAAGCTTTTTAATAAGCTGTCTTAATTTTGAAATTAAAGATTTAATTTCGAAATTAACCCTTTCGCTGCGGTAGGTGTCGCCGCAGTGTTCATCCTGTGCCAACGATGGAAATATTGCGATCGTGTAGTCCTTAGCATTGGGGACCAAGTCTTTTGAAGAAAAGAAAAAAAGGAAAAGAAATCCGACCATCGCAATAACGCTTGCAATTCTTTGCGGAGAGAGCTAAGTGAAATGGTAGCACTTGTCTTAATTTTTGGCTCAGTTTTTGTGGCTGGTGACTATAGTCATCCGTCGTATGTAGATAGCGTCTGATGGCCAATCACTATAGTCACCTGTCATGTGTAGATGGCGTCTAATGGCCAGTGACTATAGTCGCCCGTCGTATATAGATGGCATCTCGTGGCCGTTGACTATAGCCATCCGTCGTGTGTAGGTAGCGTCTTGGGGCCGATCACTATAGTCGCCCGTCGTATATGGATGGCGTCTCCTGGCTGGTAGCTATAGTCACTCGTCGTATTTAGATGGCGTCTCGTGGCCGGTGACTATAGTCACCTGTTGTGTGTAAATGACGTCTCGTGGCCGGTGACTATAGTAGGTGACTATACATCCGTAGTATCGAAAGGGTTAAGAATATCAGAATTCTTGTCATTTTGATATTTTCCATTAATTCGTTTAATGATAGCGAGTAAACGGTGATTAACGCGTACGAATGACTAGAATGACATCGATTATGCATTTTGCAAGCAAACAACGTATCCATCCCTCGAGTGCAATTCCGAGCCGCTAGTAGAATGTAGGTTCAATTCCCGACATCCGCGTGAATCGCCATCTTAATGAACCCCTGTCTCATTAAGGTGAGATTCTCATTACATATAGTTAATTCATGTTACGCTGCAATTCACTTCGTGCAAACAACGCGTTGTCACCGTTCTTAACGCGTCGACGCGTCCTTAATTTATTCGAGTTATCACCACTCGCTACACTTTTGGGTACAATACACCCCCGTTTCTTAGCCAGGCGATTCTTTCTTTCTTTCGCGAATTTTTCTTTTTAATCCACGACATACCTATTTGTGCTATTTTCCCTCCATTTTTCGAATCCATACAATTTATTTCGTATATTCCAATTTCACGTATATTCCACGTAATTTAATTCCAAAATAAAATATATTTCCTTACTCGAAATTTTCAATTATTAAAAATTTGTTGAAAATTGCCCACGTAAAGCATTAACGCTGCAACTATGAAAGGTGTCAAAGTCATTCTTGTTGCAGATATTTTATTTTCACAGTTTTTGAAAATATATAACTCCTTTGGACGGAATTAATATCAATTTCTATTCAGATATGAACGTAATTAAATACATTTATTTTGATTACGCTACTTTAATTATTATTATCCACACACGTCGTATTTGACTACGCATCATGCGCCGATAATTGCAATATTAATCACGAATCGTCGCTGGTAAGAATATTCCTGCCAGCGCGAGTAATTAAAATTTTTTTAATTAAATCCCTACGAGGTTCGAACGGAACTGAAAAGTATCATAAACGATCCTTCAGGTTTTCATCGTTACCATTACTTCCACTTTGCTTGTCCGCCCGCAATGAACTGCACGGCCACCTACGCGACACATTTAAGGAAAAGCCGAAGGCTGTAGCCGCGTTCTTATACTCGAGTGTCTGTTCCTCGTCGCGAGGAAAAATGGTTTCCGAGCATAAAACCGCGAAGGTTGTTCGCGGAGCGCAAAGGGGATGAAACAAGGCCGAGGAAAGGGGACGTTTCGAGAGAAATGAACAAACTGAATACGCTTAAGATTCCTCTTTGCCCGCCGTCAACGAGAACGTTTTGTGAAAACTCTCTCTCCCCTCGACGTATACTTAAAGCCGAATTATTCCACTTTCACTTTGTAGCCGGGCTCCACGCGAAATCGCGGCCCACCCTCGTCCTCTCCGCGAATAATTGAGATTCCGCTTCGCGACTAATATCCGCGGGACGGAGAACAATTGGACAGACGAAGAACGTCGAATTACGAATAAAGTGACTTTTCTGAAATTAGGTTACTCTTATACAACGCTGTGCGTCGCGTTCTTGACTAACATCGTCCTGGCTCGAGATACTTCGTTGCGTGAAAATACGAATTTGCACGAATCGGGTTGAGAAGGTTTGGAAGTATCTAAGTCAGTAAGAAATTTAGTCGATTAATTTTCTTAGATCGCCTAATTTTATAGGATCAATTTTCTGAGATTGATTTTCTTAAATCACCTAGCTTGCTTTTTATTTTCGCGACGAGATCGAAAAGATATTGCGAGGTATTCGAGTTTTCATTCTTTCCAATTTTCCATAAAATTTAATTGTGATAAATATACCTAATTTTTTAAGTTTCTGGAAGGAATTTATGGAACGTTATTTTTCCTTACTCTGTTTCTTACTTGTATTGATAAGATACGATGGTAACAGATTTAGTTAACTTATATTAAGACTGTCAATATAATATATAATTGTTTTTAAATTAAATATTTAGAAATTTAATTTAAATTGGTTTCCTTTACCTGTCAATTTGACAGGTGTTCTTAGAAATAGGTATACAGATAGCATCCGTAAATTAATAGTGTTAATATAAAATAATAATTTTATATTATTAACCCTTTGCACTCGACGCCTTTTTCGTTACGGAAAAATAGGAATTCGAAGACTTTCTGTCATAGAGTCGACGATATTTTTAAAATGGTAAATCAGAAATCATATGCAAATTAGGACTTAAAATTATTTTTCTTCGACATTCCAGGCATCGTTAGTTAATTTTAAGTTTGGTATATTAATTAACGATTAAATGGTGTCTGAGATTAGTGTTAAGGGTTAATATTTTATCAATATTTTATTAATTATATTCAATTGTGTAACACTAGTGTTTTTTTTTTCTTCTTTTCAACGAATATATATTATTCTGGGGCAAGAAAAATCTTCCACCCGAAAGGAAGCGTCGGTTTCGAATGGTTTTTATCGCCTGGCTGATATCTTCCTAAAAATTGTATTTTTGACGCGTTCTCCGATAACGCGGAGCGCTTCGAATTTTATTCGGTCGTGCGGCAAATACTTTGATATGTTTGGGCTGCGAGATAGATATGCTCGGTGCAGCAGCAGGCATACTTATGTAACTATGCGGCGCATACTTCGCGAAAGCGATGCACTTTCCGCCCTGCTGGAATTTCTTCGTGTGTAATCGAGTAACCGTAATTCTCCGCATAACTTCCCGGTGCTTGTTAATAATTGCGCGTTAGCAGTTATAACGCGTGCTTGCGACGAGAATTCGAGTACGCGCCCGAATACCATCTCTCGAGGAGACAATCATTTTTCGACGCCTATGGAAATTAATACGTAATTAACGAAATAATTTTCTTTGCATCAATGGACATAACTTTCAATGTACCAGTGCATGCAGAATGATACAAAATTAGTAAATATCGCGAAGAAGCAATCTAAAGCCATTGAACTCATTTACATAAAATACTACAAAATGTTTATAATAATTTAGTAATCGACATTGGCGGCTTGGACATAATTCTAAATGTATCGATGCGTGCAGAATGGTACAAAAATTTGTGAATATCGCGAAGAAGTGGTCTTAAGCCATTGTACTCATTTACATAAAATACTACAAAGTATTTGTAGAAATTTTTAGTAATCGACATTGATGGCTTGCACATAACTTTAAATGTATCAGAATAATAGTAATAGTAATAGTAATAGTATAATAGTAACAATAAAAGTATAGTAATAGTAATAGTATAATAGTAACAGTAAAAGTATAGTAATAGTAATAGTATAATAGTAATTATAAGTAATTATAAGTAATTAATAATAATAGTAATAACAGTAAAAGTATAGTAATAGTAATAGTATAATAGCAACAGAATAATACAAAAATTAGTCAAGCCATTGCACTAATTTATAAAATATTTATAGAAATTTATTATCACGTTCATACCAAGCTGCTTTTGCCCGACATGATCTCCAGGCCATTTGTTGTTTTGGCTAAAAATTGATGTACATTGTCACACAATATATCATTACATCGTCAATCCGTAAGTAATTAACTTCTTTAAAGTAATTATCACACCGTGCACTATTTATGTAGGATCAGTTTGCCTGTAACGCCATTGCACTCGTTTACAAAATATTTATAGAAATTTATTAATCGACACTGGTATCTGTAATGAAAAATTCCATATATCTCGGATAACGCAAATGTATATCTCGCGTGTCAAAAAATAATTACGCGAGTTTCTCATTCGGACATTGGAAAGAGACAAACACGATTTTATTTCAGATGTTTCGCGCACCGCGATATAACGCGACGTCTCTCTGTACGCGATTTTCAATTTAAAAAGCGAGTGCCCTCGAGCTGGTCGCGATTTGTCTGAACGGTAAAGCATCGTTGGTCGAATTTTCATCGCGGTCCGCAGCGATGGGGAATAAACAGGGAACGCGTGTTCGCGGACATTATTTGTATCTGTCAAAGCTCGGCGGGACGATCGCGCGGGTACGTAACACGCGTTAGAACACTTCTCCGGTTGCACGCGAATATACATTCCCATGGAACAGTCGCTATTGATTATCCTGACGTGAGGAGAATCCGGGCATCCGCATACGGGGCATCTGCCGTCCTTTTTCTTACGTCGCGCGCCACTGTCTCTCGCCCCGTGCCCCGAATACGAAAGCCGATACTGCGCCAATGGCTAATGTTTCCCTCGCGAATCGCCAACGAAATTACCGTGAAATAAAGCCTCCAGTCGTCTATCGGACGGAAAAGTGAATACCGTTATTGCCACTTTCCGCGTTAGAGCTTGAATTACGCTTCTATCCCATCCACGCCATTTTCCTTCCGATTCTCGACGAATTCGATAGCGAAAATTGGGCTCTTCGGATACTTAATACGAGATTTTCAACGATTTATTAGAGCAGAGTCTTGATTTTTGTTTTGCTTTGTGTCGTGATTGCTGATACGCGTATACGTGCATAAGTATTTAACCTGTGGCGACCATCATTCTCACCCTCGCCACTATATGCATTCCAACTTCAAGGAGACTCGAGGACTTTCTTGCAAGTCCTCGGAAAATCTCCGCTTCCTATACATATGTAGAATCGGATTTTGGGTGGATTGTTATGATAGTATTGTTGGCTTTTTAATAGAATAAAATAAGCTTATAAATAGAATGACGGCTACGAAGCAAGGGAGATTCGCTATGGGCACGTTCTTCTGATCTTTCTTAGACTGACTTGGACTTCTTACATACTCTCTGACTGACGCACTGACACATTCTTACAGACTGTGAAAAGACTGGCTTAAAAAACTCTTAAAGACCATAAATATTCTTTACAATCAATCCTCTTCCACGCTGTCACCTTCGTTCTAAGCCCAACACGCTTGACAGTCTTTCAGGGCCGTACTCATTCTAATCTTACATATATATTCCAATTCCAAGACTTTACGTCATTTCAAAGAATTCTCTGGACTACATACTTTTACTTTTTCTGCTTCGCAGTATATTTTAAATATTTTACTTACCTTATACTTACCTTATACTTACCTTATACTTACCTTATTTACTTACCTTACCCTACTTGCGTTACTTTCCTCACTTACATTAATTCCTCTTCATTTAGATATAATTTAAACATATATTACCCACTCTCCATTTTCACAGTTCAAAGTGAACATTGAAAATTTACAAGAGACAGGAAATATCTTAAACTTTGTGCGTAGCTCTTAGCTTGGTATCGTTTTCCAAAAATTATTCTCTGGGAAACGATACCAATTACCAGGTCTCACCACGTGGAGGTGGCTACGCATCGAGACCCGACATGCGCCCTAGTGGCGCAGCCTGCTGGCGCTACCTGTGTCAAAGGTACCCTAATCTAACTTGGAGCGAATTAAGTTAAAATGACTCTACTGACACTTTATTATATTTCGTGTCTTACAAAAGGGGTTTCGGTTCGGTATACTGAAACTCTACTGTCGCAACGCTAAGATATTTTCAAGTTCCCATAAAAATAGGGAATGAAATATCAAACACGCGAGCTAATAGAAAATCGCGACGCGCCCGAACGAGTTCGCGATTATTCGAAAGACCGACTAGCCTAGGCGATGTACTCCCGTGTACAGAGATAACTTCATACCTCGGCACCCTCCCGATCGGGCCTAGCTCAATTCCAGTCACTGTCGCACTCGCCAAGACTTACACGTGGACCAAGGATAGTCCCTGAACCAATGAAACTTCTAGTGTCAACGCGAGGGCCCTGCTGGGCGGTTGCCGGCCAAGACAGACACTTCGCATCCCAGCCACACGGGGTAGAACTTAATCATCCCTGTGGTCTAACCGTAGATGGTACTAGTCCGTCAGCCAGCATGTGCCCGAGCCCCAGTCGCGTACGACTTAGGCAGCGGACCGCCCCGTCGAGGTCAGAAGACGCACTGATCCGAGGGGGTCACCCTGGAACCCGATGCATGACGAGATTGACAGTGACTGGAAATGAGTGTCGGAGACGAGTCGTGAGGATGACTTACGAAGCATGTACTTATCCAGTACACGAGAGCACGTCGCGTAGGCTAGTCGGTACTTACGAACGATCGCGATTATCGCGAGAACAATTATGTTCTATTTGCTAAACGAGGGGGATAAGAAAATGATAGAGAATTTATAAATTTCGCTCCAAGTTAGGTAGCTTACCTTTGTACAGATAGCGCGCACATGATACTTAGTCTATGGATCTATCTTATGATTACTTAAAAGTAAACGCACGCATCGTTCATTGATGTGTCGCAAACAGAATCTTGAGAAACCTAAAAGCTAAAACAGAATATATTATTGTTAATATGTAGCTGAAAGGAAAGGGATTAGTACGAGGAAACCATCAAGGATAATAACCAAATGGAACGAGCAAGCCAACGACGAGACCTGAGCAACATAACTACGAGACAGAAACATTCCAACGGTGAGATATAAACATACCAACGAGGAAGCGCTCGAGTATTATACGAAATACTCGAACGCTCTAACGAAAACAAATCGAACGGAAGTCGTAAAATTTGTGAAAGGAAAGATTTAGCCAACGATGAGACATAAGTAAACCAACGACGAAGCATTCGAATATTATACGAAATATTCGAATACTGAAACAAAGACAAATAGAATGAAGGAAATAAAATCTGGAAAAAGAAAAATAATTAGAACCTGAAAGAAGAAATTATAGTTAAATTATTTAAGAGAGTGGACAATGGCCACTGAATAACCATTGATCTAGCCAACGATGATATACAAATGAACCAACAACGAAGCATTCGAATATTCTACGAAATACTCGAATGCTGAAACAAAGACAAATACAATAATAGAAATAGAATCTGAAAGAAGAAAGAGAATTAAAACTTGAAACAAACAAAAAAATATTAACGCGGACCCTCCGAAGTCGAATCGACAACTGGCTCGAGCCTGCACGCGGGCCCCTTATATAGCGGCGGCCGGTCGAAGATCGGCGAAAATTTCCGAACTTTACCGATTCCCTTAAAAATTAGTTTTCTGCTGTAATAATTAATAATTTATTAACTTTTTTGACTTTTATCGTTAATATACGTTGCAAACTATTTGTTATCCACGATTTTAATTTGTTATTAACAATAAATTAATTAATTTATTAACTTTCTGTAAGTTACGAATACATTCTAACAAAAATACGTTGTTTGTTTAAGCAGTAACTAATAATTTATTAACTTTTTTGACTTTTATCGTTAATATACTTTGCAAAATATTTGTCATTAACAATTTTAATTTGTTAATAACAATAAGTGTAGCAGTTTATCAACTTTATTCAAATTTTGCACAAATACGTTATATATACTAGCAATAGCCTATAATTTAGTAATTTTTCCACTTGTATTATAAATTTACCGCATGAACAATTTGTTATTAACAATAAGGCATAATAATTTATCAACTTTTTGCAAATTTGGCTTCGGGAGCATCTCGGAATTTAACTTCATTTTCTTGGAAATGCAGACATTATCTTCCAGGAAAGTAGCGACTAAGTAAAAACGTGCACTGACAATTTGAAATGTCTATCGTGGCAGCAACTCGACTCCTTGTTAACTTCGAACCACAGAGGGTTAATATACCTGTATGTGAACAGGGGAGGGTATTGTAGGGGTGAGATATTCCAACAGGTTGACCTGTACAAATTTTCCGTATATTTATTTCGATGTTAATAATTAAATTTCTCCGTTTAATACAAAATATTTGTGTTAAATTAGGTGGAGGTGTAGTAACATGGTCGCTACCTCACAGGGTGTAATTTTAACACCCGCACATGATTTATTTTTCGGAACAGCCTGCGATTTTTGCAGTGAGAACAAAATATGGAAATTAGTAACAAACGCGTATTAACCCTTTACCAGAGAAATAACAACTCAAAAATTTTTGTGCTATAAAATTAATCACATTTTGTAATGTATCGACAGTATTAACAGAAATCGTATCTAAATTAATATTTTATTCATATGTTTCGTGTATCGTTGCACTACTTTGCTTTCCGAGTGCAAATAATTAATAATAAACGTATATGACATACACTGGTAATTTAGAAACTCACTACTTCTCAGATATTTGTTGTTCACGCAAATATCTAAACCTTGTTTACCACGTTGGCTAAAACACCTGATCACTCGATTTTTCTTGAGCCAGGTATAAATTTATATGAGAAAAATTGCTCGAAAGCTGCTTCGACGTGGTAAAGAAATAAAAAGAATTCTACTCGGTTACAGTTCTAAGTTATAAAATTTGCCCCGTTGTAAAGTAAATAAAGGAAGTTGGGAGCGTACAAAGGGCGAGCTGTAAAAGACAATTGCTTATTGCGACAAAGAAAATTCGCTTCGTTAAAAAGAATAATACCATATTCTCGGTATCGCCGTAGGAAAGTCAATTGCGACGGTAGACGATTAGAGATGATGCGAGTGCTGCAACAGCCATTACAGACCGGAAACTGAAATTTGATTTTGCGCCCCCGTATCGTTTCTCGCCGCACGACTCTGGCCCGCGTCCTGAATCCGCAATAGTCTTGAAACACGGTTACACCGTCAGCTGATACAAGTGGCTGTACGTGATCCGCTAACTGAGTGCCCTGGGAAAAGTATAATTGAATTAATAAACTACCACGAAATCTGGCCGCGGACTTATTTACCTCGGAACAACTGCAACGAGTACTGCAGAGTTCGCGTCCATAAAACGTCATATCCGCGCCTCTGTTCGTGGCCTCCATCTTGCGATTTTCTTCCCTGCTCGCAGGGATGTAAGTCTCGTTACGCGCGAAAAATCGACGAGTCGATTTTTACTCGAGCTTTGGGATTTTCAACGATTTTTCACGTGTTCTGTAATTTTAGGAGAGATAGTAGTAAAGAAGGTTTGTGGAAATATCGTGAATTATCGCGAAGGATGTTTGATTATTATTATCCTTCAAGCGTTGGTATTTCTGGAAATTTGAAAATTCGCGATTGGAAAAGTTTCGAATTTTATTCAACGTGTGAAAAATTCGATGCGTGAAGAATTCGACGCGTGTCGTTAAACTTTATAAAAATACCATAAATTATTGCAAACGACACTCGGCTATTATCCTTCGAGCATTGGTATTTCTGGAAATTTGAGAATTCGCGATTGGAAAAGTTTCGAATTTTATTCAACGTGTGAAATATTCGGCGCGTGAAAAATTTGGCGCGTGTCGTTAAACTTTATAAAAACACCATAAATTATTGCAAACGACATTCGACTATTATACTTCGAGCGCTGGTATTTCTGGAAAATTGAAAATTCGCGATTGGAAAAGTTTCGAATTTTATTCGACGCGTGAAGAGTGCTACGCGTTCCGTGAAATATTTATTCTACTGCTTTATAAAAATATAAATTATCGCGAGCGTCATTCGACTATTATCCTCGGAACATTGATATTTCAGGAAATTTGAAAATCCGCGATTGGAAAGCTTTCGAATTTTATTCGACGCGTGAAGAATTCGACGCGTCTGACAAAATATTGGTTCTACTACTGCAACTCGGATACTCGGCTTTTCATTTGAATACGCGTGCATGGATAAAGAATTTGCAAGACATAAACTGTGTTTTACACATTGATAAATTTACGTAACGAAATGTATATGCAAATACGAATGATTCGATTATAATTTCCACTCTAGACTGTTAGGCTAATTCAGCCATTAATTTGATAAGCAGAGGCAAATCTCTAGACTTGAGAAACTCGGTTCGTAAATATCAGTTTAATATCAGTTTGCGCAAATGCGCGATAACGATACATTTGTGCTGATACGGAACAGTCGAATTACGGGGAACGAACAAACGCATCCAACGAAGTTAAGGTGCAGTGAAATACGCGAAAATTGATAGTTGAGTCTCTCTGTCGCTTATAAACTGCGAGATCTCCGTTCCCTAATCCCGGTTTAACATCGCAATCGTAAAATCTTCGAACAGAGAGACATAAAAAATACGGGAAGAAAATACGGACCCTTCGATAAACTCATCTTCGCCCACAAAGAGAAAATATAAACTCGAAAGTTTAAACCCATTCGCAATTTTTATGGCGTCATAAGCATTCCACGCTGTTCCTTTATGATCATCTCTGCGAACCCCTCGGTTCAACCCCCTCATCTCTTCCCGTGTTATACTGTCCTTCCTTGGCAAAGGTAATCTACGATAGATCATCCAGCATCTAATAGCAACCAAAAATAGCTATCTATATTTTATTACAAAAGCAGCAAAATTCCATAACTTGCCATAGAGAGGTGGTGAAAAGCTGAAAACAGTTTGTAAACACTGTTATTTCAGACTTCGGTTCAATTCAGGATTGGTGTTCGCAAATTTTACCATTTCTGCGAAAGATTCGTCAGGCGAGCTTTAGTCTATGATAAATACATCAAAAATAGCTATATATACAGCTGTGTCGCTAGAAAAGCCCTAAAATTCCAGAATTTGCCACAGAGAGGTGGTGAAAAGCCAAAAACAGATTATAAACGCTCCTATTTTGAACTTTCACAAATTGATGTTCGCAAATTTTATCATTTCTCCAAAAGATTCGACACGTGAGCTTTACTCTATGATAAATACACAAAAAATAGCTATATATTCAGCTATATTATTGCAATCATCTCAAAATTCTAGGATTTGCTATTGAGAGATAGTAAAAAGTCGAAAACAACTCATAATCACTCCCTATTTTGGATTTTTACAGATTGACATTCGTAAATTTTATCATTTCTCGGAAAGATTCGACAAGCGCCACAAATTCGAGAGTTCATGTACTCCTTCGAGCTTCACTCCATAGCAAATACACTAAGAATAGCTATATTACTGCAAACGCCTTAAAATTCTAGGATTTGCCATAGAGAGATGGTAAAAAGCCTAAAACTGCTTATAAAAGCTCCAATTTTAGACTTTGAGAGATTGACATTCCTAAATTTTATCATTTCTCGAGAAGGTTCGAGAAACACCTCAAATTCGAGCGTTCGTGTCCTCCTTTGAGCTTCACTCCATAGCAAATACACTAAGAATAGCTATATTACTGCAAACGCCTTAAAATTCTAGGATTTGCCATAGAGAGATGGTAAAAAGCCTAAAACTGCTTATAAAAGCTCCAATTTTAGACTTTGAGAGATTGACATTCCTAAATTTTATCATTTCTCGAGAAGGTTCGAGAAACACCTCAAATTCGAGCGTTCGTGTCCTCCTTTGAGCTTCACTCCATAGCAAATACACTAAGAATAGCTATATTACTGCAAACGCCTTAAAATTCTAGGATTTGCCATAGAGAGATGGTAAAAAGCCTAAAACTGCTTATAAAAGCTCCAATTTTAGACTTTGAGAGATTGACATTCCTAAATTTTATCATTTCTCGAGAAGGTTCGAGAAACACCTCAAATTCGAGCGTTCGTGTCCTCCTTTGAGCTTCACTCCATAGCAAATACACTAAGAATAGCTATATTACTGCAAACGCCTTAAAATTCTAGGATTTGCCATAGAGAGATGGTAAAAAGCCTAAAACTGCTTATAAAAGCTCCAATTTTAGACTTTGAGAGATTGACATTCCTAAATTTTATCATTTCTCGAGAAGGTTCGAGAAACACCTCAAATTCGAGCGTTCGTGTCCTCCTTTGAGCTTCACTCCATAGCAAATACACTAAGAATAGCTATATTACTGCAAACGCCTTAAAATTCTAGGATTTGCCATAGAGAGATGGTAAAAAGCCTAAAACTGCTTATAAAAGCTCCAATTTTAGACTTTGAGAGATTGACATTCCTAAATTTTATCATTTCTCGAGAAGGTTCGAGAAACACCTCAAATTCGAGCGTTCGTGTCCTCCTTTGAGCTTCACTCCATAGCAAATACACTAAGAATAGCTATATTACTGCAAACGCCTTAAAATTCTAGGATTTGCCATAGAGAGATGGTAAAAAGCCTAAAACTGCTTATAAAAGCTCCAATTTTAGACTTTGAGAGATTGACATTCCTAAATTTTATCATTTCTCGAGAAGGTTCGAGAAACACCTCAAATTCGAGCGTTCGTGTCCTCCTTTGAGCTTCACTCCATAGCAAATACACTAAGAATAGCTATATTACTGCAAACGCCTTAAAATTCTAGGATTTGCCATAGAGAGATGGTAAAAAGCCTAAAACTGCTTATAAAAGCTCCAATTTTAGACTTTGAGAGATTGACATTCCTAAATTTTATCATTTCTCGAGAAGGTTCGAGAAACACCTCAAATTCGAGCGTTCGTGTCCTCCTTTGAGCTTCACTCCATAGCAAATACACTAAGAATAGCTATATTACTGCAAACGCCTTAAAATTCTAGGATTTGCCATAGAGAGATGGTAAAAAGCCTAAAACTGCTTATAAAAGCTCCAATTTTAGACTTTGAGAGATTGACATTCCTAAATTTTATCATTTCTCGAGAAGGTTCGAGAAACACCTCAAATTCGAGCGTTCGTGTCCTCCTTTGAGCTTCACTCCATAGCAAATACACTAAGAATAGCTATATTACTGCAAACGCCTTAAAATTCTAGGATTTGCCATAGAGAGATGGTAAAAAGCCTAAAACTGCTTATAAAAGCTCCAATTTTAGACTTTGAGAGATTGACATTCCTAAATTTTATCATTTCTCGAGAAGGTTCGAGAAACACCTCAAATTCGAGCGTTCGTGTCCTCCTTTGAGCTTCACTCCATAGCAAATACACTAAGAATAGCTATATTACTGCAAACGCCTTAAAATTCTAGGATTTGCCATAGAGAGATGGTAAAAAGCCTAAAACTGCTTATAAAAGCTCCAATTTTAGACTTTGAGAGATTGACATTCCTAAATTTTATCATTTCTCGAGAAGGTTCGAGAAACACCTCAAATTCGAGCGTTCGTGTCCTCCTTTGAGCTTCACTCCATAGCAAATACACTAAGAATAGCTATATTACTGCAAACGCCTTAAAATTCTAGGATTTGCCATAGAGAGATGGTAAAAAGCCTAAAACTGCTTATAAAAGCTCCAATTTTAGACTTTGAGAGATTGACATTCCTAAATTTTATCATTTCTCGAGAAGGTTCGAGAAACACCTCAAATTCGAGCGTTCGTGTCCTCCTTTGAGCTTCACTCCATAGCAAATACACTAAGAATAGCTATATTACTGCAAACGCCTTAAAATTCTAGGATTTGCCATAGAGAGATGGTAAAAAGCCTAAAACTGCTTATAAAAGCTCCAATTTTAGACTTTGAGAGATTGACATTCCTAAATTTTATCATTTATTGCCAACAAAAACAAATTGTAAACCGATCGATATCTTCTAGAAGCAAATCGAAAAGTTATTCTATATAACAAAATTAAGTTGCGCGACTCCCCTACGGGGAGGTGAAGCGTAGGTTAAGGAAAGCATAAAAGCGTGGTCCTTGACAGCCAAAACAGAGTCCTTAGAAATCGGTTGTGACTAGCACAAGCGTGAGTCGCTTGGTATTGGAAAAAGAGTTTTAAAAGAGTGCGTCTTTGTGTGTTTTCATTTCGTTATCTTGGTGTTCTTTTCCTAAGTTAAATCAGTTTACGAGTTTTGAGTTTGCGTTATCGTGTTCTTGTTCTTTCGATCATTTTCGGTGTCTCAAGACCAGTATTCGCCATCCTACAATATTTTACAAATTGTAGAACACATTATTATGTAAACATATACCTAAAGTTCACAAAAGAATTAATAAATCTTGTTTATCCTTCATAATCTTGCATATTATGTATCACCGCTGTTCAACGGATATTAATTTCGACCAGTATGACACCTATGTCTAAATTTAAAGGGTTTAACCCTTTGCACTCGAGAGGCACCCTTCGGTCGCCATTTGATAAAATTTCGAAGCTCGGTATTCCTAAATATGTGAAATTCCAGATAATGTAACGGTGTGCGAGGTATCAAAATCAAATAATTCTACCTGTTAATTATCATACGATTTCTTATTTCTGCTCAGAAAAATATCGACAACTTTGTAACAGAAAATCTTTGAACTGTTATCCTTCTTTGGCCAAGAAATCGTCGAGTGCAAAGGGTTAATATTTAGTTTCTTAGTGCAACAGATCTTCTTACACTCCCTCGATCAAAACGATCCGTTCGAGCCCAGATCGAACCTGTCCCGATCGCGAAGATGCACAAAGGCAAGTTCGTGTCAGCTCTTAAATAGAAGAATGGGGAGAAAACGAGGAGAACGATGCTCATGGAACACGAATCGCGATTTTTCACCGCACATTTCCATCGGCCTTTTACCGAGCTGACTCTCGATATCGATTTCTCGTCGCTTTCCACGCGCCGGTATCTAACCCGCTTTGATATCCGCAGATACGTTAACGTTACCTTCCATTGTCTGTCGCAGAGTTTACGCAACATGATGACAGCCAATACGACGGATGCCTGCGAAACACGTGATCCCTGCCAACACGGCGGAATCTGCATTTCCACTGACAGTGGACCTATCTGCGAGTGCCGGTCCGGCGATTATGAGGGCGCCTATTGTGAGAAAGGTAGGTTGTTTTACATCTTCGAGCCTCGTTGTTTACGATCGCCGCCATTGCTGCGCGCAGGTACTCCTGTTTCCGTCAACGATTGACAGGGTGTAGATCTGACGCGTTTGCAGCGTTTTGATCTTCGTTCGTCGAGCTTTTGTGCCAAGGTATAGTGTATGAGAGGACTTATAGTGAGCCGAGTATAGATTGCCTCTGCTATTTTTAATATATGCGTTTTAATATGTCAAATTTGCGTGGATCTATAATTTCATTGACACAGTGTAACAGAAATTCGTGCTCTCTAATCGTGGAAATTGGTTAAATTAGGGTTTGAAAATAGGGGTGAGAAATGGAATTTTTCCTTGATTTTATTTCTTGATTTTGTGATAGTTTAATATTAGCGTAAACGTTAGCAGAGATACGTAGTAAAAGTCTCGTATACGTTGCAAATTAATGCAATATCTGGGCGTTTAGATACACTGTGTGGTAATTGCACGTAACTCGATCAATCAGTGTTGATTGTAATTTAGCATCGAGTGTTAATGACGAAGAATTACAATTGATGTAGATATGATATTGGTTGGGCAATACCAACAGAGAAATCAATTACTTATCGTTATAACGTTATTCAATCTCGTGCTGAATATCTCGTGCAAACCAGGCTATTTATTCATTTGCGATATTATATGTTAATTCCAAAATTTCGAAAGAGGTACCATTCTTTGTAATTTGTTTTCAATTCGATGCCAACTAACAGGTTTTGATATTTCTGGTTATATCTTCGCAGTTCCAGAAGGTATTATTTTTATGACCTATCTTGTGTCAAGTAGCACATTATATTTTCTTAAAATAAATGGGACATTATTTACAGAAAGCTTCGAAATAAAAATCTCGTTTCTAGCTAATTAGATTCCAAAATTAGTTAAATAATTAAACCTCGCGAGTGACATAAAAGAAAAAGAACTCGTGTTGGAATAAAAATTTTCGTTTCCTAACTTCTGTCAATCCTCAAAAATTTTATAATTTCTTGAATAATTAACTTTCCTGCAAAAAAATTAAGCTACCTCATACGCGTTGACTATAAATGGAATAAAGACTGATGGAAAATCCGGTGCTTAATAAACGCTTGCAAATTACGCGTTCTTCCACTGCCAATGATGACAAGGTCCATAATGATACTACACGCGCGGGCCGTTAAACGCGCAATGATTTTTAACGGGTGCACTTTTCAATAACACCGCCCCTGCGTCGAATTTTAATAACAGAATTTTTAGTCGGGGTATGATTTATTATCGAACGGTCGCTATCCGATGTCGCGAAAATATTTCGCATTTCGCTCGAGCCGACGGAGCAACTCGCGCATACAATCCAATTAATTGCGATACTGACACGACCTCTTTTCGCAATCAGCCTTTTACACCGCTACACTTTCCGCGCTGTTAATCCGTTAATGCCGTGCCGAGCCGTGTTCTCCTGAAAACGATATCGATCATCGTGACCCTGCCACGAAGCTCGCCGATTCCTCTACCACAGACCTCGCGATAACTCTCGGCAAATGTCACGGTATTACGATCACTTCTGCGACATCCGCGCGACTTTGTCCAAGATTTCGGTATCACTGTCATCCTTTGGATCTACCGATGATCCCGGCGAAAGATAACACCGCTCTGACAACCTCCGTGATGCGGGGATGACTTTGACGAAGATCTCGATATCACCGCGTTACCTTTGTGAACTACCGATGACAGAAAGGTTTCGGTACTGCGGCGAAGTTTGCGGTCTAGGGTTAACTTTGACGAAGATTTTGAGATCTGTCAATGATTCTGCCACACGGTACTGCCTTGGTTACGCGTGCATCACTTTGACGAGGAGTTCGATATCATGGCGATTTGGAGAGTGCCCTGACGAACCTGGTGACCTGCAGGTGACTTTGACATGGATCTCACAATCGATAACGTATCTGTCTGACAATCCGAAAGTGGGCACTATGGAAGATCATGTCATCATCCACGAAAGTAGTATTGACGTGAGATAGACTGAGGATGAGTTTTTACCAACTATCAAGCCCTAATTATGACGTTGTTAGGTTATATACGTATTTTTTAAAGCTTCCTTTATTCGAATCCCTCGGTCCAGAGTAATTTACGAGTGGAAAGATGAATGAATAGCTAGAGCGTGCATATGTTTCATACTCCAATAACCGATTAGAGCAATTACGAGTAGCCACGAAGCTTCGTGACGGTTAAATGACAGGTTTTTATTGGACAAAAGTCGTAAACGACGTGTAACGTAATAAGTACCGCGAAACATTGGCAGAGTTTTGCTCTGCTCTTAATCGTCTAACCACGTCGCGAATAATTCCGTTCTACGCGATACTCCCGGTGAACTCTGACTTTTGCCTCGCACGTTATTAACTACGCGAAACATAGGGTGTTTCATTCATTGCGGGACGATAAAATATCGTGGCCGCTCTATCGTGCGGCGATAAAGTTCACGGTATAAATTTTAGGGCAAACTTGAGGGAGATAAAGAGCATGATTTCTGAAGGGCATAACGGTGCTTTGCTAAATCACTTCGAGTCTTGTAACCGACTAGTTGATTTTTCAATAATTACCCAATTATCTTCTTTCTCTGTGTAGGATTTCTAGCTAGATTAATCCTATGCAGACCGAGATCTACGCGTCTGATGAACAGCAACTCCCTTTTAACCCTTTGCACTCGAGAGGTGACTCTCAGTCACCGTTTCATAAAATTTGGAAGATCGATATTAATTAATATTGTTGGAAATTTCGGGAAGGAAATCCAAATGATTAACGTACAGGGAAGTAACTGTATTCAGTTGTACAGCAATTGGATGTATAAAGTTTAATATAAGTGAAATGTATACACTTTATGCAATATACAAATAAAACACGAGAGTCTTTTTCACACCACTGTGGCTCACGATATATAAGCTATCTGCACTGTTCCGGATTTGAGAGTGAGTACAGCGAGGGACAGGAGGCCCTTTTAACCCCCAAAAACCGACCCCTCGATATCCAAAGGTCGGTATTGGCTTGCAACCTCTAACAGGCCTGTCATCATCGTTGCATGGGCGTAGCTAACTTTCAACAAATATATCAAATTTAATGTAATGTAACAGTGTGCGAGGCATTGAAATCAAATAATTCTACAATTCTGTTATTATATACTTCTTTATTTACTGCTCAAAAAGTATCGTCAGTTTTTTAATAGAGAATCTTTGATTTTCTACTCTTCTCTAGCCAAGAAATCGTCGAGTGCAAAGGGTTAATAATAAAGCTGGTTTATTTAATTAACATATTACACTAAGTTCCTCTCAATTCTCACTCTAAAACACACGATCCTTTATTCACTAATTCTCGATTACACACAATCTGCCACGCCCTTGCATTCTTACTTAACCACTTGCGCTGGAAAAACGTGTCACGCACGTCGTAATGCATTTGTCGCAGAATCGCCAACAACGTGGTATACACGTCGTCAGGCAATTTTCACAGAAACACTGGACCGTTCTGGCACGCGCGTCTGAATTTCTTGCTAACGCAAGTGGTTAAAGTCAAAACTCTCTTTTTCCACACACAGGTCAATCACTCGACCCAGTCATAAATATGTCATCCGTTCGCACGCACTCCAGGTATCGTGCTAAACGCCTAAGTCGAAGTCGATGTCACTGTATATTATTCTCCTGATGGAGTCCTTCGCTACTCGTCACCTCACATCTATTTTTCAATCTTGTCATCTTCGAGCTAATTTCTGTCAATATTCTGCAAATATTCCGCTGCTCGAACGGGGCCCACGAAACCGCGGAAGATCGACAGGGACAATTTAATTCCATCAGTATTCTGGGACGATGCTGCCACTTAACCGAGACATCGGTCAATTTACCCTAAACTCGCGAATCATCCGAGACACGTGGCTCTTTTTCCCTTCCGGCGAAGGAGCTTCGAGGGATGCGAGATCACGTGCCGGGAAATTTAAAAGGTCTTCGCAGTGGCTCGGGCGAAATTTCATGTTTCTCCGTGGACATGCAGCCGACAGGATTTACTTTAATTGCGATTTGCTATGCGAAGTAAAACTCCGCGGCTCAGGATGCACTTACGCCGGTGCTAGTGCTGTCAGACAGCCCAGAATCGACGCGCTCCACTTTGTTCGACGTTTGTTTCCACCGTGAAAAAGACTGGCAATGAATTCATCCCGACGATCCTTCCGCCCTCTCATTATAATACATTTGAATAAGCCTCGAATTTTTACCCACCGGGAGTGAATTTTTATCGCGTTAGAGGGATGATTCTTGAAATTAGCGATATAGCCCGCGTTAATATGGGGTTGCTGCGAGGGAGGCTTCCGTTTAATTCCGCGAGATTATCATTCGTTGAAAGAATTATGAACGTGGAATTGTCGAGTAATTTATTCTTCGCGTTCTGCGAATTTTTTCGCAAAGAGTGGGAGTGTCACTCTGATTAGAGGGAGTTGCAAGTGGGATATAAAGTGATTTTTCGGGTCGTTCGTGTAAATTTAGCAATTCGACGAGAATTTTAGACTGATCGATTCTTGATCAATTTTTCACGAGTGTGATCAGTGTGATTCGCGAATAGACTGACATATATCAACGAATATTCCATTTAATAAATTTCTTGCGCTATTATTATTTAATGAATATGACACTGTTTGACAGGAATTTTAATCCACGAAAAAGGAAGGAATATAAATAATAATATTAATAATAATACAATTCCTTGGACAATTTCTTATTAATACTTTGACTGCCACGTTGGTCATATATAACCGGTCATGGTTTTTCCTGTGACGCCATAGTAGTCGTTGGTGACCAGAGCGCTTGAACTACTTGAACTACAATGAACTACATTGAATGAAAATTGACAGTCAGTGCATTTTGAATATAACCGTTAATTAGAAGATACTTTGAAATAAAAAATGTCCCATTGAACAATTAAAAATTTTTATTAGAACAGCAAAAACATATTAGAACAAATCTTGCGTCTATCGGTGCACTCCCATGACGTTCTGAGAGAAACATGTGATTTCGGCGTGGCAGTCAGAGAGTTAATAATAAATTTGATAATTTGTGCAGGTTTTATAAAGTAGAACTTCATTCTCCATAGGGTAAATTTTTATTATTCGTATATATATGTCAAAATATTTTTATATCGACCAACGTTCTCATCTTTGCCAATAGATGGATTCCTACTTGAAGGAAGTTCGAGGACTTTCTCGCAAGTCCTCTGTGAATCCTCGACCTCCCTTAACCCATCTGTATCCTCGCTCTGAAGAGAGTTTTTGAAGCTTTTGGTTGAAATTAAATGTAATAAACAAACTCTTATGTATATTTCATCAAAAAATTCTATATATTTTCAAATAAGATCATTTTATATGATGTTATAATATAAATGTTCATTTTTTCACACAGCTGTATAGTAAATGTACTTAAAATAGATTAGCATGTACTTAATGTACTTGAAATAGTTAGTATTATTCAATTATATTATATTAATAAAAATATTAAATAAAATATATTGATTATTAATTATAATATTAATTAATGTATACATATTAATTAAAATATATTCACGATAACGTAATAGTATGGGATTTATTGAAATTAAATAATTCTATGTGTTAATTATTATACGATCTTTTACTTACTGTTCTGAAAAATGTCGTCGGCTTTATGACAGAAAATCTTTGAATTTCTACTCTTACATAGCGAAAAAATTGTCGAGTGCAAAGGGTTAATACTATTCATACATTCCTAAACTTTCGTTCATTATTTATTTACACTCGACTTGGTCATAAGTATCTCATTTATACAGTCCCTGTACACTGTCATTTGTTCGTCCACACGTACTCTAGATATCACCTCGAATGCTCCAACTGACCCTGATACCGCTCTTAATACTATTTCCTTTGCTAGAGTCCTTCCCAGCTCGCAATACCACAATAGCGATGGTTAAACAATCGTACATTCGTTAGAAACTTTGGGCTCGCGTGCATTTCGGCCATTTCGAAAGCAAAAACCTTGTTCCACAGTTCGTACCAAAGCTCATGCATTTAAACGTGCCCTCAACTTCATACTTTCGATCGAGTTTTCTTTTAACTTGTAACGGTGGTCTCGCCGTTTAATTTAAACAATCCGCGAGTCGCTAAGAACGTATCGCTTCGTTTATATTCCCAAGCCGTATTTCCTTCGATGAATTCTGTGTTTAAACGAAACGAGCCATCGCGATCTTCAGGGTTGTAAAAAGCTCGGGCTAGACGAAACGAGATATTTTCGACGAACGGAAGACAAAGAATTCTTTTTATCGAAGAGTAAATAACATTTGATCGACGCTCAAAGACGTATTTCCCGTGAATCCTCGAATGCTTATAGGAAGGTCGAGAGTAAAATGGAGGAGAGAGGTGAAATAAAGTCTGATGCAATTCTGGACTTTTTATATCGTCGAGATCGAGGGGTTTCGTTTAACGATTCGAGAAAAATAAACAAAACGAAAATAGAAAAGAGGAATATTTCGATCACCAGATTCCCTCGTCGAAATTCGAAAAATGTTGCTTGGTCATCAAATAGCCTCGTAATACTAAACATACAAGGGGGGTTAAACCACCCTTTCCAAAATTTACTCTATAATCGTACATTTATCGTTTTATCGTTATTTCTTTCGCTCATCTGATTTTCTCTAAATTCTTATATTATACGGTTGTTTAATTTCTCGTTTTACGTTTTTCTCGTAATTTATCTTTTACCGAGAAAAATTCTTTGCATACCTTATGTAGCACGAAGTGTCGTTTCACCCCTTACGAAATTTACGTATTTTTCTGCAGTTCTCCACCTAGTACCTTGATTCTGAACTCAGATACACTTCTCAAGTTATAGTTTTATTTATCTGAATCTGATACGCGTGTTTGGTTTTGGCATGAGCACTTGAATGACCCAATTGGTCACACAGAGTTTCTGTAAAAAGGAACATGATCGTTGTTTTCGTACTCCATTCTGGACTCTAAACTTATGCTCTTAACTCGTCAAATTTATCCTGGTGTTTTTAGAATTCTCAAATATTTTCTTCAGATATATATTAGGTTGGTGCGTATGAAATGTCGGATTTTTAAGTGAATGTATAAAACTGCATATCTTTCTTCAAAATCTATTTATTCAATCAAAATATGCTCCATTCGCTTCAATACACCTTTCCCAACGAGACTTTAAAGCATAGATGCCTGTGTTAAAAAAATTCTGATCTTTAGAATCAATAAACTTTGACATTGAATTTTTCAAACTGTCTTCATTTTCATACTGTTTAGCCCAAACACAGTTTAGTAAACTGTTTAGTAAAAACAGTTCTAAATGTTCAAAAAAATGAAAGTCCGTTGGCGAGAGATCAGGTGAATAGTCTGGGTGCTGAAAAACTTCATATTATAATTCATTTAATTTAGCAATTGTTTTGTGCGATGTATGCGGCCGAGCATTGTCATGGAGAAGTAGTGGGCCATACCGATTGAGAAGTGATGGGCGTATAATTTTCAATTTTTCGTGCATCTCATCAATGTACTGCCAGTACTTTTCGGCCGTAATTGTATCCCCAGTTCGAAGGAACGAGTAACGAATTACCCCAGTCACATTTCACCAAACTGTGATTAAACTCTTCCGTGGATGAAGTGATGGTCTTGAAGTATGGGCACAACCTCATCCTTATCAAGCCACAGAGCACACCTTTTCCTGTTGTCGTAAAGAACCCACTTATCATCACAGGTAATAATCCGATCAAAAAATGGCTCTCGATGATATCGGATTAGTAACGATGAACATACGTTCAACTGAGCCAGCTTATTTCGCTCGGTTAGTTCGTGCGGTACCCACTTATCCATTTCCTTTACCTTGCCAATTTCAGAGAGATGTCGTAATATTGTTGTATGGTCAACGTTCATCCTGGTAGCAAGTTCTCTCGTGGATACAGTTGAATTCGCTTCCACCAATGCCTTCAGATCATCATTCTTCACAGAAGTTTTGGGTCTTCCACGCGGATCATTTTGTAATGAAAAATCACCAGAACGAAATTTCTCAAACCAGCGCTGCACTTTTCGATGGTTGACTGTATTCTCCGCAATCGCTAGGTTTAGGTTGTGTGCAGCATTTGCAGCATTATTACCAAGTTTATACTCACACAAAAAAATTACACGAATATCGGTCGAATTCATATTGGTACAAAATTCAAAACAAATGACAAAAGGGAACACATTCGCGAAAATCTCCTTTGTTGAAATGTGACTCTGGCAATGGACAGTACGACTATAAGCGAGGTTAAACCAAAAACAAAAGTATAACGAAAGCAGGGAGACAAACGCTCGCATGTAAAAAAAATCCCACATTTCATATGCACAAACCTAATAGTACCATCGGTCAGACATCTTCCGTGATGCAAAGTAGTACCATCGGTCAGGTATTTTAGTGAGGCAAAGTAGTATCTTCGGTCAGACATTTTCAGTGATGCATTGTAGTGCCACCGGTTAGACATTTTCAGCGATGTAAAGTAGTACCACCGGTCAGACATTTTCAGTGGTGCGAAGTTGCATCATCGATCAGACATTTTCAGTGATGCAAAGTAGTACCATCGGTCAGACATTTTCACTGCTGGATAATAATACCACAGGGCAGACATTTTCAATGAGGCAAATTAGTATCATCAGTCAGACATTTTCAGTGATGCATAGTAGTACCACCGGGCAGACATTTTGAGTGAGGCAAAGTAGTATCATCGGTCAGACATTTCAGTGATGCAAAGTAGTATCATCGGCCAGACATTTTTAGTGATGCAAAATAGTATCACCGGACGGACACTTTCAGTGATGCAAACTAGTATCATCTGTCAGACATCTTCAGTGATTCAAAGCTGTACCACCGGTCAGACATTTTCAGTGGTGCAAAGTAGTATCATCGGTCAGACATTTTCAGTGATTCAACGTGGTGTCACCTGTCAGACATACTCAGTGATGCAAAGTAGTACCAGAGGTCTGACATTTTCAGTGATGCAAAGTAGAGCCACCGGTCAGACATTTTCAGTGGTATAAAGTAGTATCATCGGTCAGACATTTTGAGTGAGGCAAAGTAGTATCATGGGACAGACATTTCCAGTGGTGAAAGGTAGTACCATCGGTCAGACATTTTCACTGATGGAGAATATTACCAGCGGGCAGACATGTTCAATGAGGCAAATTAGTATCATCAGCCAGACATTTTCAGTGATGCATAGTAGTACCACCGGGCAGACATTTTGAGTGAGGCAAAGTAGTATCATCGGTCATACATATCCAGTGATGTAAAGTAGTATCATCGGCCAGACATTTTCAGTGATGCAAAGTAGTACCACCGGTCAGACATTTTCAGTGGTGTAAAGTAGTATCATCGGTCAGACATTTTCAGTTGTGCAAATCTGTACCACCGGTCAGACATTATCAATTATGCAAAGTAGTATCATCTGTCAGACGTTTTCAGGGATGCAAAGAAGTATCATCTGTCAGACATTTCAGAGATGCAAAGTTGCATCATCGGTCAGATATTTCCAGTGATGCAAAGCAGTACCATCGGTCAGACGTTTTCAGTGATGCAAAGTATTATCATCTGTCAGACGTTTTCAGGGATGCAAAGTAGTATCATCTGTCAGACATTTCAGTGATGCAACATTTCAGTGATGCAACATTTCAGTGATGCAACATTTCAGTGATGCAACATTTCAGTGATGCAACATTTCAGTGATGCAACATTTCAGTGATGCAACATTTCAGTGATGCAACATTTCAGTGATGCAACATTTCAGTGATGCAACATTTCAGTGATGCAACATTTCAGTGATGCAACATTTCAGTGATGCAACATTTCAGTGATGCAACATTTCAGTGATGCAACATTTCAGTGATGCAACATTTCAGTGATGCAACATTTCAGTGATGCAACATTTCAGTGATGCAACATTTCAGTGATGCAACATTTCAGTGATGCAACATTTCAGTGATGCAACATTTCAGTGATGCAACATTTCAGTGATGCAACATTTCAGTGATGCAACATTTCAGTGATGCAACATTTCAGTGATGCAACATTTCAGTGATGCAACATTTCAGTGATGCAACATTTCAGTGATGCAACATTTCAGTGATGCAACATTTCAGTGATGCAACATTTCAGTGATGCAACATTTCAGTGATGCAACATTTCAGTGATGCAACATTTCAGTGATGCAACATTTCAGTGATGCAACATTTCAGTGATGCAACATTTCAGTGATGCAACATTTCAGTGATGCAACATTTCAGTGATGCAACATTTCAGTGATGCAACATTTCAGTGATGCAACATTTCAGTGATGCAACATTTCAGTGATGCAACATTTCAGTGATGCAACATTTCAGTGATGCAACATTTCAGTGATGCAACATTTCAGTGATGCAACATTTCAGTGATGCAACATTTCAGTGATGCAACATTTCAGTGATGCAACATTTCAGTGATGCAACATTTCAGTGATGCAACATTTCAGTGATGCAACATTTCAGTGATGCAACATTTCAGTGATGCAACATTTCAGTGATGCAACATTTCAGTGATGCAACATTTCAGTGATGCAACATTTCAGTGATGCAACATTTCAGTGATGCAACATTTCAGTGATGCAACATTTCAGTGATGCAACATTTCAGTGATGCAACATTTCAGTGATGCAACATTTCAGTGATGCAACATTTCAGTGATGCAACATTTCAGTGATGCAACATTTCAGTGATGCAACATTTCAGTGATGCAACATTTCAGTGATGCAACATTTCAGTGATGCAACATTTCAGTGATGCAACATTTCAGTGATGCAACATTTCAGTGATGCAACATTTCAGTGATGCAACATTTCAGTGATGCAACATTTCAGTGATGCAACATTTCAGTGATGCAACATTTCAGTGATGCAACATTTCAGTGATGCAACATTTCAGTGATGCAACATTTCAGTGATGCAACATTTCAGTGATGCAACATTTCAGTGATGCAACATTTCAGTGATGCAACATTTCAGTGATGCAACATTTCAGTGATGCAACATTTCAGTGATGCAACATTTCAGTGATGCAACATTTCAGTGATGCAACATTTCAGTGATGCAACATTTCAGTGATGCAACATTTCAGTGATGCAACATTTCAGTGATGCAACATTTCAGTGATGCAACATTTCAGTGATGCAACATTTCAGTGATGCAACATTTCAGTGATGCAACATTTCAGTGATGCAACATTTCAGTGATGCAACATTTCAGTGATGCAACATTTCAGTGATGCAACATTTCAGTGATGCAACATTTCAGTGATGCAACATTTCAGTGATGCAACATTTCAGTGATGCAACATTTCAGTGATGCAACATTTCAGTGATGCAACATTTCAGTGATGCAACATTTCAGTGATGCAACATTTCAGTGATGCAACATTTCAGTGATGCAACATTTCAGTGATGCAACATTTCAGTGATGCAACATTTCAGTGATGCAACATTTCAGTGATGCAACATTTCAGTGATGCAACATTTCAGTGATGCAACATTTCAGTGATGCAACATTTCAGTGATGCAACATTTCAGTGATGCAACATTTCAGTGATGCAACATTTCAGTGATGCAACATTTCAGTGATGCAACATTTCAGTGATGCAACATTTCAGTGATGCAACATTTCAGTGATGCAACATTTCAGTGATGCAACATTTCAGTGATGCAACATTTCAGTGATGCAACATTTCAGTGATGCAACATTTCAGTGATGCAACATTTCAGTGATGCAACATTTCAGTGATGCAACATTTCAGTGATGCAACATTTCAGTGATGCAACATTTCAGTGATGCAACATTTCAGTGATGCAACATTTCAGTGATGCAACATTTCAGTGATGCAACATTTCAGTGATGCAACATTTCAGTGATGCAACATTTCAGTGATGCAACATTTCAGTGATGCAACATTTCAGTGATGCAACATTTCAGTGATGCAACATTTCAGTGATGCAACATTTCAGTGATGCAAAGCAGTACCACCGGTCAGACGTTTTCAGTGATGCAATGTAGTATCTTCGGCCAGACATTATCGGTGATGCAAAGTAGTATCACCGGTCAGACACTTTCAGTGATGCAAAGAAGTATCATCTGTCAGACATTTCAGTGATGCAAAG
>NW_016907882.1:0-209 GCF_001483705.2 Eufriesea mexicana | reverse complement strand
GACATTTTCAGTGATGCAAAGTAGTATCATCTGTCAGACGTTTTCAGTGATGCAAAGTGGTATCATGTGTCAGACATTTTTAGTGATGCAAAGTAGTATCACCTGTCAGACACTTTCAGTGATGCATAGTAGTATCATCTGTCAGGCATTTTCTGTGATGCAAAGCTTTAGTCAGACATCTTTAGCGATGCAAAGTAGTGTCACCGGTC
>NW_016907881.1:0-1279 GCF_001483705.2 Eufriesea mexicana | reverse complement strand
ATATTGTATATCGGTTAAATTTTTAAAGACACAATCCATTGAAATATTATTAAATTATATTTACTACTATACCCTTAGTGGCTGGCTCTTGTATATAAATATCACTCATGTTTGTAAGTCTCCTATAATACAAAAAATCCTTCATCAATAATATTTCATATTAAATCTTTAGTAATTTATAAATCAG
Source organism: Eufriesea mexicana (assembly GCF_001483705.2). NCBI lineage: Eukaryota > Metazoa > Arthropoda > Insecta > Hymenoptera > Apidae > Eufriesea > Eufriesea mexicana. The sequence continues at coordinate 1,092 of NW_016907881.1, read as the reverse complement.
TCAACCAAATGGTTCTTTTCTCGAATAATCATCAACAGGTAAGACGTACCTTCTTCCTCCTTTTAATGTTGACTTTATTGGCTCAATAAATTCTATGTGCCACAGCCCCATTATTCCTGTTGCTTTTATAGTTTCCAAGTTCCTATAGATGTATCTACACATTTTTGCCTTAATGCAACATTTACATTATATATTCAATTTAACTTTACCGTTCATGACTATTACCAATTGTTCATTCTCCATCTCTTCAATGATCCTCATATTTGTAAATCAATGCCACACAAGTTTCTCTCTTGATACATATGCTGCCTCTTTTCTGTTTCTTTATTCTGCATCATGCGTTTCCTCTTCTTACTTCTTTTATTCGAACTTAACACATTAGCGATGATTATTGACTTTGAGCACTGATATTAACATTTATTTAGATCAGGAATACAACATACCTTTCAATCTCACCATATTCTCTATATCCAATTGTTACAAGAGGCCATCACCTAAATTAATTTTATTCCTTTTTATCTATCTAAGACATCTTCATTTTCTGAATCTTCATTTGACCCTCAAGGATTTCTATCTTGTATGTCATATGGTTTGCCGACCTAGAATCCAATAGATATATCATAACATATTTGTATTGCTGCTTCAATTTTTTCTTGCTGTAAAATATAATTCCTGGCATCTAATGACTCTACGCTGGTGATATTCTATGAGTCCAATATTTTTCTACTGTTGCATGTGCCTCTTTATTTCAACAGAATATTGTCTTCTCACAACTGGGTTCTGCTATCTACTACTGATAAAAGGTGTAAGCACAATGGTTCATAACTTGCACTATTTAATTACAATTAAAGGTTATGTTAATACAAATACTTACATTCTTTTCGTGATGCAAACACACCTGCATGGGCACAACAATGCTTCCAGTGTTTGTTTACAATTTTTTCTCATTTTCCATGCACTCTCCTGTTCGCTTGGAGAAAAATTAACAAATCGCTCAATTTCTGTGTTTAATTTATGAAATTTTATAATTGCGTTATAAAGGCGTACCTTTGCATATTTGTCGTCTGCCAGGTAAAGAAATGAATGCTGATT
>NW_016907880.1:0-1016 GCF_001483705.2 Eufriesea mexicana | reverse complement strand
ATGACCAAGCTTAACATAACGAAACCTATATTGCGGCGTCCACCATTGCTGGCTTCCCCAGAGACAAGCAGAAAACATTAGTGGCGCATAGATCGCAGAAGTCCATAGAATCGCAGTGTATATCAGAAAAGTCTAAGACACACGAACTTTACCCAAACCAACAGAACAAAGTCAAACATAGCGTAACACAACTCAACGAGAAGAGGCCGCTGTAGTTGTCTCCCCAAGAGCCAAGCAGAGCATATTAGAGCACAGTGGAGCGCGCAGATCTGCCGAATAGCATTGTGGAGCACAAGAGTGGAAGCATGTCTCCCTAACCTAACCAACCGTAACGTAACCAAACGTAGCCTGACCCAACATAACGCGACGCGACCACTATTGGTGTCCTCCCGAGTGTCAAGCGGAACATATTACAGGAGAGTAGATTGAAGAAATCCATGGAGTCGCTGTGAATAGCCGAAAAGTTTAAGATATTCGAACCTAACCGTAGCTCCCATAACCTGGCCAAACGTAGCCTACCTGTACCTAACGTGCCTAGACCACTATTGTTGATCCCATACAGCCAAGCAGAATATACTAAAGCGCAGTAGAGCGCAGAAATCCGCCGCAAAGCAGTGCAAGGCACAAACGTCAATGGTATCCTAACCCAACCTCATGTAGCCTAACCTGGCCAAACGTAGCCTGACACAACATAACCTGTCGATACCACTATTGCTGTCCTCCGAAGTGCCAAGCAGAACAGATTAGAGCGCAGTGGCGCGCAGAAATCTGCCGAATATCAGAGTATAAAACAAAAGTAACAGCCAGCCTAACGAATCGTAAAGGAAACTAGCCCAACCGAACGAAACATAACTCCTCATATCGTGCCACTTTCGCTATTGCTGTCCTGCCCAGAGTCGGGCAGTGTATAGTGGAGCAAAGAAAAGCGCAGGAATCCACCGAACAGCAGTGTACAGCACAAAAGTGGTAGCTATACCATCCTAATCTAGCCAAGCCTTGCATAACCAAACGTAACA
>NW_016907879.1:0-1201 GCF_001483705.2 Eufriesea mexicana | reverse complement strand
ACACACCTTATCGTGCCACGATCGCCATTGCTGGCAACCCCAGAGCAGTGTAGGATACAGTAGAGCAACGGAGAGTGCAGAAATACACCGATTAGCAGTGTATAGCAGAAAAGTCAAAGTTACCCTATCCTAACCTAACCAAACGTAACACAACAAAACGTAACTTAACACAACCTAACGTGCCTAGACCACTATTGCCGGCCTCCCCAGCGACAAGCAGAGCATAGTAGAGCAATTTATAGCGCGGAAATCCACCGAACAGCAGTATACAGCACGAAAGTTAGAGACATCCATACCTAACCTATCAAGTCGTAATATAACCGAACGTAACATAGCACAAAGTAACGTGCCAAGACTAGTACTGCTGGCATTCCCAGGGTCAGACAGAGCATATTAGAGCGATGTGGATGGCAGAAACCCACCGAGTGGAAGTGTATAGCGCAAAAGAAAGAGCAATCCTATCATAACCCATGCAAACGTAATATAAACAAACGCAACCTAACTTAACCTAACGTGCCGAGACCACTATCGCTGGCCGCCAGTGTGTCCAGCAGAGTTTAGTACAGCTACGCAGAGCGCAGGGACCCTGCGAATTGCTGTGTGCAACACGAAAGACAAAGCTTCTAAAACCAAACTTAACCAAACTTAACATAACCAAACATAACGTATCACAACCAGCCGTTCCACGACAGCTATAGCTGGCCTCGCCAGGTTCCAGCAGATGTTAGTAGTACAATGCAGTGAAAAGAAATCGAGCGCATATCCCGGTATAGCACAAAAGTCAATGCTATCCTGACCAAACATACCATAGCCAAGCTAAGCCTAGCGTAACTTAACTCACCCTAACCAGCTGAGACCACTATTACTGGCTTTCCCGGAGACGAGCAGAGTATAGTAGAGAAACGTAGAGTCTAGAAATCGGCCGAAAAGCAGTTTAAAACATAAAAGTCAGAAGCACCCTAACCAAACGTAACACAACACAGCCTATCGTGCAACGACCGTTATTGCTGGTCTCAGCGGATTCGGTCAGAGTACAGTAGAGCAACGTAGAGCGCAGAAATCCACCGAGTAGCAGTGTATAGCACAGAAGTCGAAGAAATCCTGACCAAACGCACCTAACTTGACCAAACAGAACGAAACGTAACTGAACCTAACGTGCCGATACCGCCATTACTGTCCACCCCTGATCCAAGCAGAGCAT